>NC_092054.1:81843733-82073174 GCF_003086295.3 Arachis hypogaea
TTAAAAATTTTAAGATCAAGACACAAGGAAAACTCAAGAACACTTTGAAGATTCATGAGAACACAAGAACACGAAGGAAGAACACCAAACTTAAAATTTTTAGAAAACCAAACTAAAATTTTCGAAAAACACAGAGAAATCAACAAGAAAACACCAAACTTAAAATTTGGCACAGGATTTAATAGAAAAATTATTTTTGAAAAATATTTTAAAAAGAAAATAAGGATTCTAAAATTTTAACACAACAATAATAAGAGACTCTAAACAAAAAAAAAGAAATTTTTTCCTAATCTAAGCAACAAAATAAACAGTTAGTTGTCCAAACACGAACAATCCCCGACAACGGCGCCAAAAACTTGGTGCACGAATTGTGAATCACACTTTTCACAACGCGTACCACTAACCAGCAAGTGCACTCTGGTCGTCCAAGTAATACCTTACGTGAGTAAAGGTCGAATCCCACGGAGATTGTTGGTTTGATGCAATCTATGGTTATCTTGTAATTCTTAGTCAGGAAGTCAATTATATTTATCAGTTGAATTGCAAATAAACAAGAGAGCATGGATTAAAGGTTACCTGTTGTGCAGTAATGGAGAATATGTTGGAGTTTTGGAGATGCTTTGTGTTCTGAATCTCTGCTTTCCTCTGTCTTCTGATTCATGCATGCACGTCCTCCTATGAAAAGCTGTGTGTTGGTGGATCACCGTTGTCAATGGCTACCATCCATCCTTCCAGTGAAAATGGTCCGGGTGTGCTGTCACCGCACGGCTAATCATCTGCAGGTTCTCAATCGTACCGGAATAGGATTTACTATCCTTTTGCGTCTGTCACTACGCCCAGCACTCACGAGTTTGAAGCATGTCACAGTCATTCAATCCCAGAGTCCTACTCAGAATACCACAGACAAGGTTTAGATTTTCCAGACTCTCATGAATGCCGCCATCAATCTAGCTTATACCACGAAGATTCTGGTTAAGAGATCTAAGAGATACTCATTCAATCTAAAGTAGAACGGAAGTGGTTGTCAGGCACGCGTTCATAGGGAATGATGATGATTGTCACGTTCATCATATTCAGGTTGAAGTGCGAATGAATATCTTAGATAGGAACACGCATGTTGAATAGAAAACAGAAATACTTGCATTAATTCATCGAGACACAGCAGAGCTCCTCACCCCCAACAATGGAGTTTAGAGACTCATGCCGTCAAATGGTACAAAGTTTAGATCTAAAATGTCATGAGATACAAAATAAATCTCTAAAAGTTGTTTAAATACTAAACTAGTAGCCTAGGTTTACAGAAAATGAGTAAACCATAACAGATGGTATAGAGATCCACTTCTAGGGCCCACTTGGTGTGTGCTGGTGCTGAGACTTAAGCAATTCACGTGCATAAGGCCATTTTGGGCGTTCAACGCCAGGTTTGGATCCATTTCTGGCGTTGAACTCCAACTTTTAATCCTTTTCTGGCGCTGGACGCCAGAATTGGGCAGAGAACTGGCGTTGAACTCCAGTTTACGTCGTCTATCCTTGAGCAAAATATGGACTATTATATATTGATGGAAAGCCCTGGATGGCTACTTTTCAACTCAATTGGAAGCACGCCATTTCGAGTTCTGTAGCTCCAGAAAATCCATTTTGAGTGCAGGAAGGTCAGAATCCAACAGCATCAGCAGTCCTTTTTCAGCCTGAATCAGATTTTTGCTCAGCTCCCTCAATTTTAGCCAGAAAAATACCTGAAATTACAGAAAAATACACAACTCATAGTAAAGTCCAGAAATATGAATTTTTCCTAAAAACTAATGAAAATAAACTAAAAACTAACTAAAACATACTAAAAGCTATATGAAATTAACCCCAAAAAGCGTATAGAATATCCGCTCATCATGAACCAACAAATAGTGAGCTTAAACTTTAAACTTCATACGGTGGTGATGTGATATATATATATATAGAAAGAAAATGTTGCTATGTGTTCCTTATTTGTGAATAACTAACCATGCCCCTTAGAATTTGAACAAAATTTTTGGTGAACACCAAACTTGTTTTCTTTTAAGTGGTCTATATAAAATCTAATGTTCTATCTATAGATATTTGGAACCTTTATTTGCTCCATGCTACCATAAACTTATAAAATGATGCAATGTATGTTCATCTATTCATGAATTTGAGCTTTGAGTAAAGTGAATTTCTTAAAATTTATAGCATATACAAATACCAAACTTAATGTTTGGCTATATACTTAAATAGAAAGAATGAGTGTATATCCTAGAATGGTTCTATGATCAATCATGCTTGAAAAACTATTTTTTTCTAAGTGCCTTTAGGCACACCAAACTTAGGAGTCAAACATATGCTTCAAAATGATGTGTGCAATTATCAAATCCACTCATGAGAGCTCAAATTTATGCTAGAATAACCATTACTTATTGAAATTAAAATAACAACAAGAATATTAAATCATGGTTGCCTCCCATAGAACATCTTTTATTGTCACTAGCTTGACATCGGCCATTAGATTTGATGCCCATTGTCTCACATGTAGTTCTTCCTGTGCGCTTGATGTAGGCAGAAGTCGGTCCAATTAAGAAATCAATATAGAGAATGCGTTGAAGAGTTATAAAGCTAATCTTTAATTAGAAAAGTTGTCAATTTAGAATAAATTGAGTATAATTCTAGAATAAAAAGTATGGGAGTAATTGGAATTATCTAAAGTTTCAGATTGTTATGGAAATAGGGATTGTCAATATTAATAAAAATTAGGAATGTAATTGAGAAGTTTATTGTTGGGATTCATTAAGTGATAAATCATTTTCAGTCTTACTAATATGAATTGATATCCTTGAATCTAAGTGATTGATTACATTGTAATCAATCTTCAAATCTTGATATGCTTCCTTCAAGTCATGAGAAATAAGTATTAGAATAACCATGTTTTAATCAGTGTAAGAATAGTAATACTCAACAATTTGTAATAGAAGCTTCTAGTGATCTCTTCATTCAAGTAGAGATCCAAATGAATACTCAGAAACTAAAGGAAGATAATTTAATAAAATAAGAGAAAAATAATAAAAGTAAAAGAATATTTATCCATCAGAATTACAATTAGACTCCTAATAATGTAAAGGTTAGTGTCAATGTCTAGAAAATAAACAAGTGATGACTTTCATATGAACTAATGGATGTAAGAGATACTAAAGGAGAGTAATTCTTCCAGATCATCTATAAGTAATCCCAATATAAGAATGTTACTCCTATTATAATCTCCTCAGTATGTTTCTGGCCGATAGGGTTAAGCGCCAATTGCAGCAGCTTTTCTATTTTTGCGATGGCAGTCAGGTAGCATCGTACGGTGGTCATTAGGATTTCCTTTAGCTATGATTAGCGTTTGCGTCAGTGCAGACTATAATAGCGTCAGGAACGTGCGTGCTGCGATTTTCTTCATTCTGCGCGATTGCGTGAGCCATGCGTGCACGTCAGTGTTCGCTGGTCATCTCCTTAGTTTTTGTGTTTCTTCTATTTTTGCAAGCTTCCTCTCTATTTTCTAAGCCATTCCAGCCCTATGAAGCCTGAAACACTTAACACACGAATCATGGCATCGAATGGTATAAAGGAGAATTAAAATATACTAATTAAAGATCTCTAGGAAGCAAGTTTTCAATCATAAAACAATATTAGGAAGGGGTTATAAAATCATCCAATTAGTATGAATAAGTGGGTGAAGACTTAATGAAACCGTTCAATTAGACACAAGATAAACCATAAAATAGTGGTTTATCAACCTCCCCACACTTAAACATTAGCATGTCCGCATGCTTAGCTTATGGAGATAAAATAAATGAGTAGGGAAAAGTAAGACTCATGCAATGCAATGCAACCTATGTATATGAATGCAACTATATGATTCTGTCTATTTGGTTAAAATAAATAAGTTCTTCAAGACAAAAATAACTCAACCTTCACTAATTCAAACTATACAGTAAAGACAAGTAAACTTGTAAGAAGACAGCTCATGAAAGCAAGAAACATAAAATTAAGTATTGAACCCTCACTGGTGGTGTATATGCACTCTAGTCTCTCTAGTGTATAGGGTAATCATTCTACTCTTTTCTAATCATGCTTTCTAAACCTTGTTCTTCACCTAACCAATCAACAAATATTTAATGCACCAATGCAAACATCATGAGGTCTTTTCAAGGTTGTAATAGGGCCAAGGTAAAGGTGAGGGTATATATATGGCTAAGTGAGCTATAAATTGAATTCTTGATTAACCTAAGCTCTTACCTATATACACATTCTTTATACTTTAAATTCATGCCTAGCTACCCAAAATTCTCACTTTTGTATTACATACTCATGCATCAACTTTTCCTTTAATTTTTATCACATATGCATTAATCTTTTCATTAACTTAACTAAACATTAGGGTAATTTTGTCCCCTTATTTAATTACTTAATTACTTCAATATTTTTGGATTTTTTTTTTGAAGCATAAAAATAAACATAACATTGACAATGCACATGGATTTTTAACTTTTCTAGTTCCACATGAGTAGGTACCCAAATTCCCATTATTTTATCATGACACATTCCCTTATTAACCCATGTTCCCACAATCTTCCCATACTTAATTGACACACAATTTCTATCTTAAGCTAACCAAAAATTCAATTGGGATATTTAATTGTTTTTCCGCTTAAGGCTAGTAATGTGGTAAAATATAGAACAAATGGGATTTAAAAGACTCAAAGTGGCTAACAAAGGTAATTGGAAGGGTAGGCTATTTTGGGATAAGTGAGCTTAAAACAAATAATGGCCTCAATCATACGCATGCATATAACACATTAAACATTGGACATATAGGATGGAACAAAATAAAGATTACAATCATAGAGAAGCAAACACACAAGAATAATATTTATGGTTAAATAATGTAACCATGTTATTAGGCTCAAGTCTCACAGGTTGTGTGTTCTTAGCTTTTAACTATGTTCCAAATACAATTTCCAAACAAGTTTAACACAAAAATTTTGGTTTAAATTAGTGAAATATTTTTTTTTAAAATAGGGTCTTAAAAAGAAAATTATTATTTTCTAACCAAATAGAACATTGGTGCATAAAATTGTGATCATCAATGGCGCCAACAACTTGGTACGCACAATTGTAATCTCAACTATTTGTCACAACTCCGCACAACTAACCAGCAAGTGCACTGGGTCGTCCAAGTAATAAAACTTACGCGAGTAAGGGTCGATCCCACGGAGACTGTCGGCTTGAAGCAAGCTATGGTCATCTTGTAAATCTCAGTCAGACGGATTCAAATGGTTAATGAGGATTGATAATTAAAAGATTAATAAAATATAAAATAAGATAGAGATACTTATATAATTCATTGGTAGGCATTTCAGATAAGCGTATAGAGATGCTTTGTTCCTTCTGAACCTCTGCTTTCCTATTGCCTTCATTCAATCATTCATACTCCTTTCCATGGCAAGCTTTATGTTGGGCATCACCGTTGTCAATGGCTACTTTCCGTCCTCTCAGTGAAAATGGTCCAAATGCGCTGTCACCACACGGCTAATCATCTGTCAGTTCTTGATCATGTTGGAATAGGATCCATTGATCCTTTTGCGACTGTCACTACGCCCAACACTCGCGAGTTTGAAGCTCGTCACAGTCATCCCTTCCCAGATCCTACTCGGAATACCACAGACAAGGTTTAGACTTTCCAAATCTCAAGAATGGCCGCCAATAATTCTAGACTATACCACGAAGGTTCTAATCTTAGATTAGAAACCCAAGAGATACACATTCAAGCTTGATTGCATGTAGAACGGAAGTGGTTATCACGCACACGTTCATAGGTAAGAATGATGATGAGTGTCACGGATCATCATATTCTTAAGGTTGAAGAACGAGTGTATATCTTAGAGAAGAAATAGGCGTGATTTGAATAGAAAAACAACAGTACTTTGCATTAATTCATGAGGAACAACAGAGCTCCACACCTTAATCTATGGTGTGTAGAAACTCTATCGTTGAAAATACATAAGAACAAAAGGGTCTAGGCATGGCCATGAGGCCAGCCTCAAACGTGAACAGGTCTATCAAAGTATGATCAAGTGTGTAAAAAGTATATGAAAGTCTGAAAATACAATAGCAAAAGGTCCTATTTATAGAAAACTAGTAGCCTAGGGTTACAGAAATAGGTAAATGATGCAGAATCCATTTCCGGGCCCACTTGGTGTGTGCTTGGACTGAGCATTGAAGATTTCACGTGTAGAGGCTTTTCTTGGAGTTAAACGCCAGCTTTTGTGCCAGTTCTGGCGTTTTAATGCCAGAATTTCTATGCTGACTTGGAATGCCAGTTTGGGCCATCAAATCTTGGGCAAAGTATGGACTATTATATATTGCTGAAAAGCCCAGGATGTTTGCTTTCAAATGCAATTGAGAGCGAACCAATTGGATATCTGTAGCTCCAGAAACACCACTTCGAGTGCAGGGAGGTCAGAATCCAACAGCATTTGCAGTCCTTTTTCAGCCTCTAAATCAGATTTTTGCTCAGGTCCCTCAATTTCAGCCAGAAAATACCTGAAATCACAGAAAAATACACAAACTCATAGTAAAGTTCAGAAATGTGATTTTTATTTAAAAACTAATAAAAATATAATAAAAATTAACTAAAATATACTAAAAACATACTAAAAATAATGCCAAAAAGCGTATAAATTATCCGCTCATCACAACACCAAACTTAAATTATTGCTTGTCCCCAAGCAACTAAAAATCAAATAGGATAAAAAGAATAGAATATACAATGAATTCCAAAAATATCTATGAAGATCAGTCTTAATTAGATGAGCGGGGCTATTAGCTTTTTGCTTCTGAACAGTTTTGGCATCTCACTTTATCCCTTGAAGTTCAGAATGATTGGCTTCTATAGGAACTCAGAATTCAGATAGTGTTATTGATTCTCCTAGTTCAGTATGTTGATTCTTGAACACAGTTACCTTATGAGTCTTGTCCGTGACCCTAAACATTTTGTTTTCCAGTATTACCACCGGATACATAAATGCCACAGACACATAACTGGGTGAACCTTTTCAGATTGTGACTCAGCTTTGCTAGAGTCCCCAATTAAAGGTTTCCAGAGCTCTTATGCACACTCTTTTTGCTTTGGACCACGACTTTAACCGCTCAGTCTCAAGTTTTCACTTGACACCTTCACGCCACAAGCACATGGTTAGGGACAGCTTGGTTTAGCCGCTTAGGCCAGGATTTTATTCCTGTGGGCCCTCCTATCCACTGATGCTCAAAGCCTTGGATCCTTTTTATTTTGCCCTTGCCTTTTGGTTTAAAGAGCTATTGGCTTTTTCTGCTTGCTTTTTCTTTTTCTTTTTCTCTTTTCTCTTTTTTTTTATTTTTTATTTTTTTTTGCAAGCTTTTCACTGCTTTTTCTTGCTTCAAGAATCATTTCTATGATTTTTCAGATTATCAATAACATTTCTCCTTTTCCATCATTCTTTTAAGAGCCAACAATTTTAAATTTTAACATTCATAAAGAACAATATCAAAAATATGCACTGTTCAAGCATTCATTCAGAAAAATAAAAGTATTGCCACCACATCAAAATAATTAAACTATTTTAAAATTTGAAATTCATGCACTTCTTTTTCTTTTTCAATTAAAAACATTTTTCATTTAAGAAAGGTGATGGATTCATTTTCATAGCTTTAAGGCATAGATACTTAGACACTAGTGATCATGTAATAACACACAAACATAAATAAACATAAAGCATAAAAATTTGAAAAACAGAAAATAAAGAACAAGGGAATTAAAGAACAGGTCCACCTGAGTGATGGCGGCTTGTTCTTCCTCTTGAAGATCTTATGGAGTGCTTGAGTTCCTCAATGTCTCTTCCTTTCCTTTGTTGCTCCACCCTCATGACTCTTTGGTCTTCTCTAATTTCATGGAGGAGGATGGAATGCTCTTGGTGCTCCACCCTTAGTTGTCCCATATCAGAACTTAATTCTTCTAGGGAGGTGTTGATTTGCTCCCAATAATTTTGTGGAGGAAAATGCATCCCTTGAGGCATCTCAGGGATTTCATGATGAGGAATTTCCTCATGCTCTTGTCCATGAGTAGGATCTCTTGTTTGCTCCGTCCTTTTCTTAGTGATGGGCTTGTCCTCATCAATGAGGATGTCTTCCTCTATGTCAATTCCAGCTGAATTGCAAAGGTGACAAATAAGATGAGGGAAGGCTAACCTTGACAAAGTAGAGGACTTGTCCGCCACCTTGTAGAGTTCTAGGGAT
The DNA here is from genome assembly GCF_003086295.3 of Arachis hypogaea. Lineage (NCBI taxonomy): Eukaryota > Viridiplantae > Streptophyta > Magnoliopsida > Fabales > Fabaceae > Arachis > Arachis hypogaea. The sequence continues at coordinate 81,852,053 of NC_092054.1, forward strand.
ATAACCTCATGAACTTCTACTTCCTCTCCAATCATAATGCTATGGATCATGATAGCCCGGTCTATAGTAACTTCAGACCGGTTGCTAGTGGGAATGATTGAGCATTGGATAAACTCCAACCATTCCCTAGACACAGGCTTGAGGTCATGCCTTCTTAGTTGAACCGGCTTCCCTCTTGAATCATTCTTCCATTGAGCGCCCTCTTCACAAATGTCTATGAGGACTTGGTCCAACCTTTGATCAAAGTTGACCGTTCTAGTGTAGGGGCGTGCATCTCCTTGCATCATGGGCAAGTTGAATGCCAACCTTACATTTTTCGGATTGAAATCTAAGTATTTCCTCCGAACCATTGTAAGCCAATTCTTTGGGTCCAGGTTCACACTTTGATCATGGTTCTTGGTGATCCATGCATTGGCATAGAACTCTTGAACCATTAAGATTCTGACTTGTTGAATGGGGTTGGTGAGAACTTCCCAACCTCTTTTTTGGATCTCATGTCGGATCTCCGGATATTCACCCTTTTTGAGCTTGAAAGGGACCTCGGGGATCACTTTCTTCTTGGCCACAACTTCATAGAAGTGGTCTTAATGGACCTTTGAGTTAAATCTCTCTATCTCCCATGACTCGGAAGTGGAAGCTTTTGCCTTCCCTTTCCTCTTTCTTGAGGTTTCTCCGGCCTTTGGTGCCATAAATGGTTATGGAAAAACAAAAAGCAACGCCTTTACCACACCAAACTTAGAAGGTTGCTCGCCCTCGAGCAAAAGAAGAAAGAAGAGAGTAGAAGAAGAAGAAAATAGAGGAGATAGAGGGGGATTAGTGTTTTGGCCAAGGGGAAGAAGTAGTGTTTAAGATGTGTGAAGATGAAGGGGTGAAGATGGGTTTATATAGGAGTGGAGAGGGGGGCTTTGGTTCGGCCATGTATGGGTGGGTTTGGGAGGGAAAGTGGTTTGAATTTGAATGGTGAGGTAGGTGGGGTTTATGATGGATGGATGTGGATTGGGGAAGGGTTTATGGAGAAGAGGGTAGGATGTGATAGGTGAGGGTTTTTATGGGGAAGAGGTATTGAGGTGATTGGTGAAGGGTATTTGGGGAAGAGTATTAGGAAAAGGTGTGAAGAAGAGAGAGAGTGAGTTGAGGTTGGTGGAGATCCTGTGGGGTCCACAGATCCTGAGGTGTCAAGGATTTCTCATCCCTGCACCAATTAGGCGTGCAAAATGCCCTTTGCTGCCAATCCTGGTGTTGAACGCCAAGTTGCTGCCCATTTCTGGTGTTTAACGCCAGCTTCTTACCCTTTTCTGGCGTTAAACGCCAGTCTGGTGCCCATTTCTGGCGTTAAACGCCCAGAATGGTGCCAGACTGGGCGTTTAACGCCCATTCTATTGCCCTTACTGGTGTTTAAATGCCAGTAGGCTTCTCCTCCAGGGTGTGCTATTTTTCATTTTGTTTTTCAGTTTGTTTTTACTTTTTCAATTGTTTTTGTGACTTCACATGATCATCAACCTACAAAAAACATAAAATAACAATGGAAAATAGAAATTTATCATAGATAAGTAAAATTGGGTTGCCCCCTAACAAGCGCTTCTTTAATGTCAATAGCTTGACAGTGGGCTCTCATGGAGCCTCACAGATATTCAGAGCATGATGATGGCCTCTTAACACCAAACTTAGAGTTTGGGTGTGGCCTCCCAACACCAAACTTAGAGTTTGAGTGTGGGGATTTTGTTTGACTCTGCATTGAGAAAAGCATTTCATGCTTCCTCTCCATGGTTACAGAGGGAGATCCTTGAGCTTTAAACACAAGGGAGTCTTCATTCACTTGAAGGACCAATTCTCCTCTGGCAACATCAATCACAGCCTTTGCTGTGGCTAGGAAGGGTCTGCCAAGGATGATGGATTCATCCATACACTTCCCAGTGTCTAGGATTATGAAATTAGTAGGGATGTAGTGGTTTTCAACCTTTACCAAGACATCCTCTAGAAGTCCATAAGCCTGTTTTCTTGAATTGTCTGCCATCTCTAGTGAGATTCTTGCAGCTTGTACCTCAAGGATTCCTAGCTTCTCCATTACAGAGAGAGGCATGAGGTTTATGCTTGACCCTAGGTCACACAGAGCCTTCTCAAAGGTCATGGTGCCTATGGTACAAGGTATTGAGAACTTTCCAGGATCTTGTCTATTTAGAGGTAATTTCTGCCTAGTCAAGTCATCCAGTTCTTTAGGGAGCAAGGGGGTTCATCTTCCCAAGTCTCATTACCAAATAGCTTGGCATTAGCTTCATGATTGCTCCAAGGTACTTAGCAACTTGTTCTTCAGTAACATCTTCATCCTCTTCAGAGGAAGAATACTCATCAGAGCTCATGAATGGTAAAAGTAAATTCAATGGAATTTCTATGGTCTCAGTGTGAGCCTCAGATTCCCATGGTTCCTCATTAGGGAACTCCTTGGAGGCCAGTGGATGTCCATTGAAGTCTTCCTCAGTGGAGATCACTGCCTCTTCCTCCTCTCCAGGTTCAGCCGTGTGGATCATGTTGATGGCCTTACACTCTCCTTTTGGATTCTCTTCTGTCTTGCTTGGAAGAGTGCTAGGAGGGAGTTTAGTAACTTTCTTACTCAGCTGACCCACCTGTGCCTCCAAATTTCTAATGGAGGACCTTGTTTCAGTCATGAAACTTTGAGTAGTTTTAATTAAATTAGAGACTACGGTTGTTAAGTCAGAGTGGCTCTGCTTAGAATTCTCTGTTTGTTGCTGAGAAGATGATTGAAAAGGTTTTCCATTGCTAAACCTATTTCTTTCACCATTATTGTTGTTGAAGTCTTGTTGAGGCCTCTGTTGATCCTTCCATGAGAGGTTTGGATGATTTCTCCATGAAGGGTTATAGGTGTTTTTATAGGGTTCTCCTATGTAATTCACCTCTTCCATTGCTGGATTCTCAGGATCATAAGCTTCTTATTCAGATGAAGTTTCTTTGGTACTGCCTGTTGCTGCTTGCATTCCAGACAGACTTTGAGAAATCATATTAACTTGCTGAGTTAATATTTTGTTCTGAGCCAATATGGCATTCAGAGTATCAATCTCAAGAACTACTTTCTTCTGATTTGTCCCATTATTCACAGGATTCCTTTCAGAAGTGTACATGAATTGGTTATTTGCAACCATTTCAATGAGTTCCTGAGTTTCTACAGGCGTCTTCTTCAGATGAAGAGATCTTCCAGTAGAGCTGTCCAATGACATCTTGGACAGTTTAGACAGACCATCATAGAAGATACCTATGATGCTCCATTCTGAAAGCATGTCAGAAAGACACCTTCTGATCAATTGCTTGTATCTTTCCCAAGCTTCATAGAGGGATTCACCTTTCTTCTGTCTGAAGGTTTGGACTTCCACTCTAAGTTTGCTCAATTTTTGAGGTGGAAAGAACTTTGCCAAGAAGGCATTGACTAGCTTTTCCCAAGAGTTCAGGCTTTCTTTAGGTTGTGAATCCAACCATGTTCTAGCTCTGTCTCTTACAGCAAAGGGAAAGAGCATAAGCTTGTAGACCTCGGGATCAACCCCATTGGTCTTGACAGTGTCACAAATTTGCAAGAATTCAGCTAAGAACTGATGAGGATCTTCCAATGGAAGTCCATGAAACTTGCAATTCTGTTGCATTAGAGAAACTAATTGAGGCTTAAGCTCAAAGTTGTTTTTTTCAATGGCAGGGATTGAGATTCTTCTCCCATAGAAGTCAGGAGTAGGTGCAGTAAAGTCACCAAGCACCTTCCTTGCATTGTTGGCATTGTTGTTGTTTTCGGCTGCCATGGCTTTTTCTTGTTTGAAAAGCTTTGTTAGGTCCTCTACAGAGAGTTGTACTTTAGCTTCTCTTAGCTTTCTCTTCAAGGTCCTTTTAGGTTCAGGATCAGCCTCAACAAGAATGTCTTTGTCCTTGCTCCTGCTCATATGAAAAGGGAGGAGAAGAAAATATAGAATCCTCTATGTCACAGTATAGAGATTCCTTAAGGTGCCAGAGGAAAATAAAAATAGAAGGATGAGGTAGAGAAGTGAGAATTCGAACTTATCAAGAGGAATAGAGTTTGAATTGTACATTGAGGAGGAGTGTTGGTCCATAAATAGAAGGATGTGAGAAGAGGAGAAGAATATTCGAAATTAAAGTAAAAAGATTTTTAAAAAAATTAAAAGAAATTTTGAAAATTTGGTAAATGATTTTTGAAAACTAAGATTGGGAAAGAAATTAAGTGATTTTTGAAAAAGATTTTGGAATTAGAAATCAAAAAGATATGATTGAAAATTAATTTTGAAAAAGATGTGATTGAAAAGACATGATTGTTTAGATATGATTGATAATCATATTAAAAGAAGAAAGTTTTTAAAATTAAAGTTGATTACTTGACCAACAAGAAATTAAAAGATATGATTCTAGAATTAAAACTTTTGATCCTTTCTTAATAGGCAAGTAACAACTTGAAAATTTTGAATTAAATCACTAATTGTAGCAAGGATTTTCGAAAATAGTAATAAATAAAAAAATTGAAAAGAAATTGATTTTGAAAAGATATGATTAAAAAGATATGATTTGAAAAAAAATTTGATTTTGGAAAATCATGAAAATTTGCAAAAGATTTGAATTAAAAACAAAATCATCCCTCTAGTGTCCTCCTGGCGTTAAACGCCCAGAATGGCATCCATTCTGGCATTTAATGCCCAAAATGCTACCTTTTTGGGTGTTTAACTTTCCTTCTTTACTGGGTGTTTTGAACGCCCATCTTTTTCTGTGTAATTCCTTTACTAAATGTTCTGAATCTTCAATTCTCTGTGTCATTGACTTGAAAAGACACAATTTTGAAAAAAATTTTGAATTTTTAATGATGAGAAACAATAAAAAATGCAACTAAGATCAAACAAACAAGGCATGCAAGACACCAAACTCAGAAGTTTGTATACTAAGGACTATAACAATTTAAAAATGCATGTAAGAAACAACAAAAGACACAAAATAAGAGAAATTAAAGATCAGAGCAATGGAATCATCAAGAACAACTTGAAGATCAATGAAGAACATATTACATATATTCGAAAATGCAAGAAGAATAAAGACATGCAATTGACACCAAACTTAAAAATTGACACTAGACTCAAACAAGAAACATAAAATATTTTTTTATTTTTATGATTTTATAAAATTTTTTTGGTGATTTTTTTTGAAAAGTATATGGAAAATAAAATAAAGAGATTCAAAATTTTTAATAAGAATTCCAGGAATCATTGCAATGTTAGTCTAAAACTCCGGTCCAGGAATTAGACATGGCTTACTAGCCAACCAAGCTTTCAGTGAAAGCTTCGGTCCAAAACACTAGACATGGCCAATGACCAGCCAAGCTTTAGCAGATCATTACTCTCAACAGCAAAATTGATAGAAATCAATAAGCTCTCATGATGATAAGTTGAAACCTCGGTCCAAAAGTTTAGACATGGTTTCACAACCAGCCATACTTCAGCAAATCATTATGAAACTCTAGAATTCATTCCTAAAAACTCTGAAGAACAGAATAGTAAATTTTTTGTATTTTTGAAAAAAAAAATTTCGAAAATAAAAAGTAAAAAGCTTGAACATAAAATAAAATTACCTAATCTAAGAAACAAGATGAACCGTCAGTTGTCCAAACTCGAACAATCCCCGGCAACGGCGCCAAAAACTTGGTTGCGCGGGGATTGTTTGTTCCCCGGCAATGGCGCCAAAAACTTGGTGCACGAAATTGTGATCATCAATGGCGCCAACAACTTGGTACGCACAATTGTAATCTCAACTCTTTGTCACAACTCCGCACAACTAACCAGCAAGTGTACTGGGTCGTCCAAGTAATAAACCTTACGCGAGTAAGGGTCGATCCCACGGAGACTGTCGGCTTGAAGCAAGCTATGGTCATCTTGTAAATCTTAGTCAGGCGGATTCAAATGGTTAATGAGGATTGATAATTAAAAGATGAATAAAATATAAAATAAGATAGAGATACTTATGTAATTCATTGGTAGAATTTCAGATAAGCGTATAGAGATGCTTTGTTCCTTTTGAACCTCTGCTTTCCTATTGCGTTCATCCAAGCATTCATACTCCTTTCCATGGCAAGCTTTATGTTGGGCATCACCGTTTTCAATGGCAACTTCCCGTCCTCTCAGTGAAAATGGTCCAAATGCACTGTCACCGCACGGCTAATCATCTGTCGGTTCTCGATCATGTTGGAATAGGATCCATTGATCCTTTTTCATCTATCACTATGCCCAACACTCGCAAGTTTGAAGCTCGTCACAGTCATCCCTTCCCAGATCCTACTCGGAATACCACAGACAAGGTTTAGACTTTCCAGATCTCAGGAATGGCCGCCAATAATTCTAGCCTATACCACGAAGGTTCTAATCTTAGATTAGAAACCCAAGAGATACACATTCAAGCTTGATTGCATGTAGAACGAAAGTGGTTGTTAGGCACGCGTTCATAGGTAAGAATGATGATGAGTGTCACGGATCATCATATTCTTAAGGTTGAAGAACGAGTGTATATCTTAGAGAAGAAATAGGCATGAATTGAATAGAAAAACAACAGTACTTTGCATTAATTCATGAGGAACAGCAGAGCTCCACACCTTAATCTATGGTGTGTAGAAACTCGACCGTTGAAAATACATAAGAACAAAAGGGTCTAGGCATGGCCGTGAGGCCAGCCTCAAACATGAATAGTTCTATCAAAGTATGATCAAGTTTGTAAAAAGTATATGAAAGTCTGAAAATACAATAGCAAAAGGTCCTATTTATAGAAAACTAGTAGCCTAGGGTTATAGAAATAGGTAAATGATGCCGAATCCACTTTCGGGCCCACTTGGTGTGTGCTTGGGCTGAGCATTGAAGCTTTCATGTGTAGAGGCTTTTCTTGGAGTTAAACGCCAGCTTTTGTGCCAGTTTGGGCGTTTAACTCCAGCTTTTATGCCAGTTCTGGCGTTTTGACGCCAGAATTTCTATGCTGACTTGGAACGCCAGTTTGGACCATTAAATCTTGAGCAAAGTATAGCCTATTATATATTGCTGGAAAGCCCAGGATGTCTACTTTCCAATGCAATTGAGAGCGTGCCAATTGGGTATCTGTAGCTCCAGAAAATCCACTTCGAGTGTAGGGAGGTCAGAATCCAACAACATCTACAGTGCTTTTTCAGCCTCTGAATCAGATTTTTGCTCAAGTCCCTCAATTTCAGCCAAAAAATACCTGAAATCACAGAAAAACACACAAACTCATAGTAAAGTCCAAAAATGTGATTTTTATTCAAAAACTAATAAAAACATAATACAAACTAACTAAAACGTACTAGAAACATACTAAAAACAATGCCAAAAAGCGTATAAATTATCCACTCATCAAACATGCATGCAAATAACCTATTACTATGCTAGCTATCCTATTCTAATAAAATAAATAAATATCCTATTTTATTGGTGTTAGAAAAGAGAAATTACCTCCGGAAGTCAGGTACTGACCGACCTCCCCACACTTAAAGCTTTGCACCGTCCTCGGTGCCATCTGTCAGGAACAAAGGGGGGCTGGTAGCAGCATCTCCACCATCGGGACTGTCATGGCTCCCTGTGCTGGTAAATGAAGTGGAGTCTGGAGTGTCTGGGTTTTCTTCAGGTGGGTGGTGACCAATAATTAACTCCTTTAGGTATGTAAATCGGCGCTTGTTACGGCGCTCTCTTTGCTTTCCTTTCTGCCCTAGCCGGTCTAACTTTTGAATTATCTGTAGGAGTAGCTGATTTGTTGAAGGTGCTTGTGATGTGGAAGGAGAAGGAATATCTTCGGCCGATTCTGCAGGCCGGCTAGCAGTAGCTCCTGGAGGTCTGATATACTTCCCGTTAGGGACGACTTGATCATCTCGTGGAATCATGGCCTTGGTGTCCCCAGCTCTGTAAGAGACTCCGGCTGCTGAGACTAGATCTGAAACCAAGGCAGGAAAAGGTAAGTTACCCGCAATCTGTACGTGTCCCACAGCATGCCGAATGTGTCTTGGTAAATTGAGGTGCTGGTCTATAAGGATACACCAGAGTAGAATAGCCATATCTGTAGTGAAGGAGGACTCATGAGTGCTCGAAAAGACGTAATGGGACATGATCTGTGCCCATACTCGAGCCTCCAAGGGGAGTGCTGAAGCCAATATGCCCTTAGGTCGGGACCGATGGTATCCATAGATCCATATGCTGCCAGGTTGTACTATAACTCTGAGAACGGCGTCCCAGTCAAATTGGTATGTCTGGCGCTTGAGTGAGGCTTCTTGGAATGCGTCCAATCCTTCTGGAGCAGGGGGAAGATTTAAAGCTCTCTAAATGGCCTCTTCAATTATGGGGACTTACTTCTGACGGACATAGACAGACTGCATGGTTGGCATGTGAAAATTGGAGTAGAATTCAACTACCCATGATAGATCAACCTGCCGTGGCTATCTTCGTAGGAATCCCATTGTCTTCGCTCAATGTGGGGCTCAACAAATTCTGCAATATTATTTGGGAGGATAAGAAGGTACTCATTGTTATAATTTCTCTCAGCCAGGATGGGAACATCTGCTCACAGTAGCGGTTAGTGAACTGCGCAGTGTCCTTTACTGGAAAAGCTTTTTCTTTTTCATCGACCTTGATGATCCTCTTGATTCGTTTTGTTGAGGGTTTCACTACTGTTGAAGATGGCTCTGCCATTAATGCTCTTTTTGTTCTTTTCTTTGCTGGTGGTTTGGGAGTAGCTTTTCTTTACCCTTTTTTGTGGCCATCCTGAAAGGGAAAAGGTAAGTACTTTTAAATTTTCAAGGGTTAGAGCAAGGGATAGAACAGGATACGTGATAATCAATGCACGGTAAAAAAGGATGTCGTTAACACATGGTCATGACTACATGTGAAAAGTTCATCAATGGAAATATAGCAAGTGCAGGTGATGACAATTGAATGCAAGATGTTTATTGGCATGCTAGCAAAGGCATGAGTAGCATAGATCAAGCATTAAATATCCAAGTTAGATTATCAACTCTTCCAAACTAACAACCTGTTTGTATTGACAAATATATTTAATCAATAAAATATAAAAAGGATTTTGTGAAAAATAAGCATTAGAGTAGTAGTGACATAAAAATAATGCACCATGCCATATGGACTTTTTCACAAATACTTAGCATGCATGGTAAATATGTTATTGAAAATATTAAATTGAACATTCAAGCAACCCTTTAAGAAGTAATATTAATTATCAAACAATTCCACAATATATTCACAAGCAAAATATAAAAGAAAACAATCACCCAAATAAATTTCTAACACCAATTAAAGGAATAAAAAGAAAAGAAAAGAAAGAAAAAGAAAATATAGATAATGAAAGTGAAAAGAAAAAGAAAACATAAATAAAAATAAATAAAAATAATAAAGGAAAAGTAAAAAGTAAAGAAAAAAATGAACCTTGGTAATGGATGTGAAAAATAGGGGAGGAGAAAGTAAAAAAAATGAGAAAGAATAAAGAAGGAAGAAGGGAGAAGAAAGAAATAAGAAGGGAAAAGAAAAGATTTGGATTTGGGGAAGAAAAGATAAGATATTTGGTTGATCTGGATAAGTTGTGCGTCGCTTGTGACGCAGACGCGTGGGTCACATGATCGCGTGGTGTGTGATAATTTTCAGGTGGCGCAGACGCGTGGGTCACGCAGTCGCGTGGCCTGATTTGTACTATTGGTGCGAGTGTAGCCGCGCGTACTCACAACTCTCTGTTTTATACGCATTTTGCCAAAAATCTGGGTGACGCGTTTGCATGGTTGACGCAGTCGCGTGAATGGCCATATTTTGAAAAATGATGCGGACACGTGGGGCACGCATTCGCGTGATTGGGCTGGTGCTTCTAGCACCATTCCAGTCCAGCTCCATCATAACTCTCTGCCATACACCTCTTTACGTCGATTTTGCAGGGCCACGCGTTCGCATGGGTGACGCGGTCGCGTGGGAGGCTATTTTTTAGAATGGCACAGTCGCATGGGTGACGTGGTCGCGTGGGCATGCTTGTGCTTAAGGCATGCCTCCAGCCACGCTCTTGTGTGACTCTCTGCTTCCTTTCTTCTCGTGTCCAAGGCACATATGACGCGGACGTGTCAGCGACGCTTACGCGTCACTTGCATTTTTTTTTATATGCAGTATGCAAATGCAAATGCAGGCTATATGCAGCTATATGAAGAGATTATAAGAAGAGTCATTAACAAAAATAAAAATAGAATAAAGTGAAATAAAACTAATACTGAAAGTGAACAATCATACCATGGTGGGTTATCTCCCACCTAGCACTTTGCTTTTACATCCTTAAGTTGGACGCTCTTTAGACTCATTCTGCTTCTGTTGGTGGGTCTTCCAAGAAGAAAACCTCTAGTTCTTTGTGATCCTTAATCTTTTATCCATGGTAAAGCTTTAGGCGATGTCCATTGACCTTTAAGAATTTGGATCTAGAAGGATGACGCAGGTGAAAAACTCCATATGGCTCTGCCTTTTCTACTTTGTAGGGACCTTCCCATCTTGATCTCAGTTTACCTAGCATGAGTCTCAGCCTGGAGTTATATAGAAGAACTAACTCTCTTGGTCTGAATTCTCTAATTTTTATGTGCTTGTCATGGACAGCCTTCATCTTCTCTTTATATCGCCTGGAATTATCATATGCTTCTAGGCAAAGATTCTCCAATTCTGCTAGTTGCAGCTTCCTTTCAGCACCAGATTCTTCAAAATTCATATTGCACTCCTTCACATCCCAGAAAGCCTTGTGTTCCACCTTCACTGGAAGGTGGCAAGCCTTTCTGTATACTAAGCGGAAGGGGCTCATCCCAATGGGTGTCTTGTACACTGTTCTATATGCCCAGAGTGCATCTTGTAGCCTGACACTCCAATCCTTCCTATGAGGTTTTACTATCTTCCCCAGAATGTGTTTAATCTCTCTGTTAGACACTTCTGCTTTTCCATTGGTTTGGGGATGATAAGCTGTTGCTACTTTGTGAACTATCCCATGCTTTTTCAGTAGTCCTGTTAGTCTCCTATTACAAAAGTGAGTGCCTTGATCGCTCACGATTGCTCGTGGTGATCCAAAGCGACAAATAATATGGTTTCTAACAAAGGAAACAACAGTGTTAGCATCATCAGTACGGGTAGAAATTGCTTCCACACATTTAAAAACGCAATCTATAGCTAACAATATATAAAGGTAACCATTAGAGTTTGGAAATGGGCCCATGAAGTCAATGCCCCAAACATAAAAAATTTCACAGAAAAGCATAATCTGCTGAGGCATCTCATCCCTCTTGGATATATTACCAAACCTTTGGCATGGGAAACAAGATTTACAAAATTCAGCAGCATCTTTAAAAAGAGTAGGCCACCAGAATCCACAGTCTAAGATTTTTCTAGCTGTTCTTTGAGGGCCAAAATGTTCTCCACTCTCAGAAGAGTGGCAGGCCTCTAAAATGGACTGGAATTCTGATTGTGGTACACATCTTCTAATTACCTGGTCAGTACCATACCTCCACAAATATGGATCATCCCATATAAAATATTTAGACTCGCTTTTCAGCTTGTCCCTTTGATGCTTAGTAAAATTGGGAGGGAAAGTATGGCTATCTAGATAATTAGCTACAGGTGCATACCAAGGAACTACTTCAGATATTGCTTGCAAACTATCAAATGAGAAAGTATCATTGATAGGGATGGAGTCATGCTTAATGTGCTCAAGGCGACTCAAGTGGTCTGCCACTAAATTCTGATTATCACTCCTATCCTTGATTTCTAAATCAAATTCTTGCAGCAACAGTATCCAACGTATTAGCCTTGGTTTGGACTCTTTTTTAGCTAATAAATATTTTAAAGCTGCATAGTCTGAGTATACTACTACCTTAGTACCAAGTAAATAGGCTCAAAATTTATCCAGAGTAAAAACAATTACAAAAAGCTCTTTTTCAGTAGTAGTGTAATTAGACTGAGTAGTGTCTAAAGTCTTAGACGCATAAGCAATTACAAAAGGGTCCTTACCTTCGCGCTGAGTCAGCACCGCTTCTACTGCATGGTTGGAGGCATTACACATAATTTCAAATGGCTGGCTCCAGTCTAGTCCTCTCACAATCGGAGCTTGAGTCAGGGTGATCTTCAGCTTATCAAACACTTTCATGCAATCTTCATTGAACTCGAACTCAATATCTTTCTGCAGCAATCTGGATAAAGGCAATGCTACCTTACTGAAGTCCTTAATGAATCTCCTGTAAAAACCTACGTGGCCAAGGAACGAACAGACTTCTCTCACAGAGGAGGGGTAAGGTAAACTAGAAATGACATCTACCTTTGCTGGATATACAGAAATACCAGCATTAGACACAACATGTCCTAGTATAATTCCTTGTTTTACCATAAAATGACATTTTTCAAAATTCAATACAAGGTTTGTACTAACACACCTGTCTAATACTCTAGATAAACTATCCAAGCAAAGGCTAAATGAATCACCATATACGCTAAAATCATCCATAAAAACCTCCATACAGTTCTCTATAAGATCTGAAAAGATGCTCATCATGCATCTTTGGAAAGTAGCAGGTGCATTACATAAGACAAAATGCATTCTTTTATAAGCATACGTTCCAAAGGGACATGTAAAAGTGGTCTTCTCCTGATCTTCAGGAGCTATATGAATTTGAAAGTACCCTGTATAACCATCTAAAAAGCAATAATGTGATTTACCTGACAGGCGATCGAGCATCTGATCAATGAATGGCAAGGGGTAATGATCCTTGCGAGTGGCTTGGTTGAGACGCCTATAGTCAATGCAAACCCTCCATGAATTCTGCACTCTAGTTGTCATGAGTTCTCCATGTGCATTCTTGACTGTTGTGACTCCAGACTTCTTGGGCACCACTTTACTGGACTGACCCATTCACTGTCTGAGATGGGGTAAATGATATCTGCTTCAAGTAGCCTGGTCACTTCTTTCTTGACAACTTCTAAGATGGTTGGATTCAATCTTCTTTGAGGTTGACGGACAAGCTTTGCTTCCTCTTCTAAGAATATTCTGTGTTCACAAACTTGAGGGCTGATACCTACTATATCCGCCAAGCTCCATCCAATTGCTTTCTTATGTTTTCTCAGCACACTGAGCAGTTGCTCTTCTTGTTGAGAAGTGAGTTCCCTTGCAATGATAACTGGCAACTTCTGATTATCCTCAAGGTAAGCATACTTGAGGTGTGGAGGAAGGGGCTTTAATTCCAATTTCTGCTAATGGCTAGGCTCTGGATCATCTTGACCTAATGATAATGGTAAAGGGTCCTCATTGTGTTCAGAGGGTGTCCCCACACATGGACTTTGCTCCATGTGTTTCTATTCTATTTCTTCTTGGTGAACTTCAGCTACAGTTTCATCAATGATGTCGCACTGGAAGATAGAATGATCTTCCGGAGGGTGCTTGATGAGCGGATAATTTATACGTTTTTTGGCATTGTTTTTAGTATATTTTTAGTACATTTTAGTTAGTTTTTATTATGTTTTTATTAGTTTTTATTCAAAAATCACATTTCTGGACTTCACTAAGAGTTTGTGTGTTTTTCTATGATTCCAGGTATTTTCTGGCTGAAATTGAGGGACCTGAGCAAAAATCTGATTCAGAGGCTGAAAAAGGACTGCAGATGCTGTTGGATTCTGACCTCCCTGCACTCTAAGTAGATTTTCTGGAGCTACAGAAACCCAATTGGTGCCCTTTTAATTGCGTTAGAAAGTAGACATTCTGGGCTTTCCAGCTATATATAATAGTCTATACTTTGCCCAAGATTTGATGGCCCAAACCAGCGTTCCAAGTCAGCATAAAAATTCTGGCGTCAAAACGCCAGAACTGGCATAAAAGCTGGAGTTAAACGCCCAAACTGGCACAAAACCCGGCGTTTAACTCCAAGAAAAGTCTCTACATGTGAAAGCTTCAATGCTCAGCCCAAGCACACACCAAGTGGGCCCAGAAGTGGATTCTGCATCATTTACTCATTTTTGTAAACCCTAGGCTACTAGTTTTCTATAAATAGGACCTTTTTCTATTGTATTTACACACCTCATGACACTTTACATGTTTCATATTGTATTTCTGACGGCATGAGTCTCTAAACCCCATGGTTGGGGATGAGGAGCTTTGCTGTGTCTCGATGAATTAATGCAATTACTACTGTTTTCCATTCTATCACGCTTGTTTCTATTCTAAGATATTCACTCGCACTTCAACCTGATGAATGTGATGATCCGTGACACTCATCATTATTCTCACCTATGAACGTGTGCCTGACAACCACCTCCGTTCTAACTGCAATAGCTTGAGTGCATATCTCTTGGGTTTCTAATCTAAGATTAGAACCTTCGTGGTATAGGCTAGAATTATTGGCAGCCATTCTTGAGATCCGGAAAGTCTAAACCTTGTCTGTGGTATTCCGAGTAGGATCTGGGAAGGGATGACTGTGACGAGCTTCAAACTCATGAGTGCTGGGCGTAGTGATAGACGCAAAAGGATCAATGGATCCTATTCCAACATGAGTGAGAACCGACAAATGATTAGTCGTGCGGTGACAGCACATTTGGACCATTTTCACTGAGAGGACGGATGGTAGCCATTGACAACGGTGATCCACCAACATACATCTTGCCATGGAAGGAGCCTTGCGTGCATGAAGAAGAAGACAGTAGGAAAGCAGAGATTCAAAAGATAGAGCATCTCCAAAACCTCAACCTGTTCTCCATTACTTCAAAACTAGTATTTATTTCATGTTCTTTTACTTTTTACAATTAAATCTGAGAATTATTGATATCCTGACTAAGAGTTACAAGATAACCATAGCTTGCTTGAAGCTGACAATCTCCGTGGGATCGACCCTTACTCACGTAAGGTATTACTTGGACGACCCAGTGCACTCGCTGGTTAGTTGTGTGGAATTGCAAAAGTGTGATTGTGATTTCGTGCACCAAGTTTTTGGCGCCGTTGCCAGGGATTGTTCGAGTTTGGACAACTGACGGTTTATCTTGTTGCTTAGATTAGGAATAATTTATTTTTGTTGGTTTAGAGTCACTAAATTTGAGTCTTTTGTTTGAGTTTAGTTTCATATTTTAAGTTTGGTGTCAATTGCATGCTTTTATTTTCTTTCAATTTTTGGAATTTGCATGTTCTTAGTTCTTTCTTGAATCTTTAAAAATTCTAAGTTTGGTGTTTTCTTTGTGTTTTCCTTTAAATTTTCGAAAATTTGTGTTGATTTTCTAAAAATTTTAAGTTTGGTGTCCCTTGTGCTTTTATTTACTTAAAAAATTTTCAAAAATTTGTTCTTGGTGTTCATCTTGATCTTCAAAGTGTTCTTGGTGTTCATCTTGACATTCAAAGTTTTCTTATTTTTTCTCTTTGTTTTGATCTAAAATTTCTAAGTTTAGTGTCATTTATTGTTTTTCTCTTTCCTCATTAAAATTCAAAAATTAAAAAAATATCTTTTCCTTATTTTACACATAAATTTCAAAATTTTGCATTAAATTAGTCAAAGATTTTCAAAATCATATCTTTTTTTTAGTCAAGTCAAAATTCTAATTTCAAAAATTGATTTTTTCAAATCTTTTTTAAAAATCAAACCTTTTTAATTTCTTCAATCATATCTTTTCAATCATATTTTTTTTTTATAAATTGCAATCATATCTTCTCAATCATATCTTTTTCAAAATAATTTTCAATCATATCTTTTTGATTGCTAATTTCAAAATCTTTTTCAAGAAAATCACCTAACTACTTTTCTCTTTCATATTTGAAAATTAACTAAGCATTATTTTTCCAAAATCTTTTTAATTAATTAATTAATTTAGTTTTCAATTTGCTTTTATTTCATTTTCTTCTAATTTTCGAAAATCATATCCAGAATTTTTCAAATCTTTTTAATTAATTAGCCATTTTAGCATTCGAATTATTTATTAATCTTTCTACTTTCTCTCTTAATTTTTGAAACTTTTATTTTATTTTTCATTTATTTTGTTTTATTTTATTCGGTTAATTTTAATTAAAATAAAATAAAAACAAAAATATATTTTATTTGCAATCCACATCATCTCCCTTTCTCTATCATGGACCTAAGTGGAAATGAGCAGTCCAGAAGGACTCTGGGGTCATATGCTAACCCCATTACAGCTGCATATGGGAGTAGCATCTGTATACCTCCCATCAAAGCAAGTAGTTTTGAGCTAAATCCTCAGCTCATTATCATGGTGCAGTAAAATTGCCAGTATTTCGGTCTTCCACAAGAAGAACCTACTGAGTTTCTGGCATAGTTCTTACAAATTGCTGACACAATACGTGATAAAGAAGTGGATCAGGATGTCTACAGATTATTACTATTTCCATTTGCTGTAAAACATCAAGCTAAGAGGTGGCTAAATAACTAACCCACAGCAAGCATAAAAATATGGAAACAGTTATCAGACAAATTCCTGAATCAATTTTACCCTCCAAAAAGGATGACACAGCTAAGGCTGGACATCCAAGGCTTTAGACAAGAGGATAATGAATCCCTTTATAATGCCTGGGAGAGGTATAGAGGGATGCTGAGAAAATGCCCCTCTGAAATGTTTTCAGAGTGGGTACAGTTAGACATCTTCTACTATGGGCTTAGAGAAAAAGCTCAGATGTCTCTAGACCACTCAGCTGGTGGATCTATACACATGAGAAAGACGATTGAAGAGGCTCAAGAACTCATAGATACGGTTGCTAGAAATTAACATTTGTACTCTAGCAGTGAGTCCTCCATAAAAGAAGAGCCTAGGGTAGTTACTACTGATCCAAATCCTCAAAAACAGATTGTTGAACTTAATCAGCAATTACTCCTTATGACAAAACAATTAGCAGAATTTAAAGAGATGCTCCAAGACACTAAAAATGCTAACAAGAATATGGAAGCACAATTGAATCAGACAAGGCAGCAGCTATCTAAACAGATAACAGAAGAATGCCAAGCTGTTCAGCTAAGGAGCGGGAAGACATTGAATAATTCAGCTCAAAGTAGCAGAAATCCAAGAAAGGAACAACTGACAGAGGATGACCAAACCACTGCCCAAAACCCCTCTGAGGACAGCAAGAGCCCAGAGAGGAATAATTCTGGCATTTAAACGCCAGAAAAGGGTGAAAGACTGGCATCAAACGCCCAGTGGATGCCCACTTATGGTGTTCAAACGCCAGAAAAGGGAGAAAAGTTGGCGTTAAATGCCCATTCCTTGCCCAATTCTGGCGTTCAAAGGCCAATGAGGAATCAGACACCTGCAAGTGCTGATAGTAACCCCTCTAAGAAGGCTTCTCCAACTACCTCTGTAGGGAATAAACCTGCAGCAACTAAGGATGAAGAATATAAAGCCAAGATGCCTTATCCTCAGAAACTCCGCCAAGCGGAACAGGACAAACAATTTGCCCGCTTTGCAAACTATCTCAGGACTATTGAGATAAAGATCCCGTTTGCAGAGGCACTTGAGCAAATACCCTCTTATGCTAAGTTCATGAAAGAGATCTTAAGTCATAAGAAGGATTGGAGAGAAACTGAAAAGGTGTTTCTCACTGAAGAATGCAGTGCAGTCATTCTGAAAAGCTTACCAGAGAAGCTTAAGGATCCAGGAAGCTTTTTGATACCATGCACATTAGAGGGTGCTTGTACCAAGAAAGCTCTATGTGACCTTGGAGAAAGTATCAACCTAATACCTGCATCCACTATCAGAAAGCTTGGCTTGACTGAAGAAGTCAAACCAACCCGGATATGTCTTCAACTAGCTGATGGCTCCATTAAATATCCATCAGGCATAATTAAGGACATGATTGTCAAGGTTGGGCCATTTCCCTTTCCCATTGACTTTGTAGTGCTGGAGATGGAGGAGCACAAGAGTGCAACTCTCATTCTAGGAAGACCTTTCCTAGCAACTGGACGAACTCTTATTGATGTACAAAAAGGGGAAGTGACCCTGAGAGTCAATGAGGATGAGTTCAAGTTAAATGCTGTCAAAGCTATGCAGCATCCAGACACATCAAATAACTGCATGAGCACTGATATTATTGACTCCTTGGTGGAAGAGATCAATATGACTGAAAGTCTCGAATCAGAGCTAGAGGACATCTTTAAAGATGTTCAGCCTGGTCTGGAGGAATCAGAGGAAATAAAAGAACCTCTGAAAATTCCTCAGGAAGAGGAGAAACCTCCTAAACTCGAGCTCAAACCACTACCACCATCCCTGAAATATGTATTTCTGGGAGAGGGTGACACTTTTCCAGTGAACATAAGCTCTGCTTTAAATCCACAGGAAGAGAAAGCACTAATCCAAGTGCTAAGGACACACAAGACAGCTCTTGGGTGGTCCATAAGTGATCTTAATGGCATTAGCCCAGCAAGATGCATGCACAAGATCCTATTGGAGGATGATGCTAAGCCAGTGGTTCAACCACAGAGGCGACTAAATCCAGCCATGAAGAAGGTGGTCCAGAAAGAGGTCACTAAGTTACTAGAGGCTGGGATTATTTATCCTATTTCTGATAGCCCCTGGGTAAGCCCTGTCGAAGTTGTACCCAAAAAGGGAGGCATGACAGTGGTTCACAATGAAAAGAATGAACTGGTTCCTACAAAAACAGTTACAGGGTGGCGTATGTGTATTAACTACAGAAGGCTCAATACAGCCACACGAAAGGATCATTTTCCTTTACCATTCATAGACCAGATGCTAGAGAGACTAGCAGGTCATGACTATTACTGCTTTTTGGATGGCTATTCAGGTTACAACCAAATTGCAGTAGACCCTCACAAAAACAGTAAAGAATGTCATAAAAACAGTCGCATTGTAGATATAGTCTCTAAACCGACAAAAATCCCTTCGCACAAACGTTTTGGGTGTCACAAGTAACAAACCCCTTTAGAAATTGTTAACCGAGTATTCAAACCTCGGGTCGTCTTCTCAAGGAACTGCGAGGAAGTATATTCTTATTATTGGCTATAAAGGTTGTAATCGGGGTTTAGAAGATGAGAAGCAAGTAATTTAAATGACAAGTAAAGTAAATGGCAATTAAAATAAATAAATACTGTAAAGCAGACTTTTGGTAAGGTAAAAGAAGTTGGAGGTCCAACGTAGTTATTTCACTCAACTATAATGAATGTTGAATCTAAAATTTTTTTTTGATGCACATGGAAATTGAATCACCTAGATTTTCTCATGAGCATGCTTCCCAAATTTTATTTTTATTCCTTTTAACTTTTCTGCCTTTTTGTTTCTATCATCCATGTTCCCAAAAGGTTTCCCACATTTAACTCTATTTGTAATTTTCTATCTTAAGCTAACCAAGGATTCACTTGGGATTTTCTTTTGTTTTTCTGCTTAAGGCTAGTGATTTGGTTAAATAGAATAAAGGGGTTTTAAAAGGCTCAAGGGGGCTAACAAGGGTGATGTAAAAGGTAGGCTAATTTGGGGTAAGTAAGCTAAAATTAAATGATGGCCTCAATCATTCTCTTGGTATGTATCTATTCTATATTCTATAATTGGACATATAGATTAAAGCAAAGGAAAGAACATCAGAATAAAAAGAAATGTAACACACAGAAATAAAATTATGGTTTGAATGTATCCATACAATTTAAGCTCAAGACTCACAGGTTGTGTGTTCTCTAACTCAAGCATCATATATCATTTATATATTGTATGCCGGTTTAGTTAAAAATTTCCATTATTCTCATAAAAAAATTGTTTAGGGTAGCTTTTTAAAGTTTTAATGTTCCTCCTTGATGAAATGTTGTCAGCTTAACTACATAATGTAATGCTATATATAAGGTTTGTGGATTTAAATCTGAAATGTTCAATTTCCTAGCTTACTTCCTTTTTATATTTTTCTATTTAAACTATACTTTCTTATGCTAAAAAGGGTAAACTATACTAATTAATCCACTAATAAATCAGAATTGCAAACTAAACTAAATAACTAAAATAAACTAAATGGCTAAAATATGAGCTAAAGATGCAAAATGTAGAAAATGGAGTAAAAATACATAAAAGCAATGTATAAGTACTCAGAAAATAACAATAAAAAGAAAAATACAGAAAAATATCCAAAATAAAAGAAAAAGTATGTAGTGGTTCACCAAAATAAACGCCAGAGATGGCGACCTCTCCACACTTAAAAGGAAGCATCGTCCCTGATGCTCAATCAAGCCGGGTGTGAAGGAGTGTCATCACTGGGAGGGATGGTAGCTGGAGTCTCAGTGGTGGTGGTGGGCTGAGGGTCTGGCTGCTGTGGAGGAGGGGCTGACTGGATCGGGATCTCAAGATCCGCAGCCTCAATCTGATGTGGGACCACTGCCTGTGGTGCGGCTGCTGCTGCCTCCTGGGGATGGGTCTCTGCCTCAGGCGCATCCGCCTCCTCCTCAGATGCCTCGGATGGTGTGTCGGACTCGGAGGGGATGTCACCGGATCGTATCATCAGCTTTAGGTGCTCATAGCACCGCTTGTTGCGACGCTCCATCTGGTCAAGTCGTCGGAACAAGCGGTACACCAGATGATAGACAGGCTCTGTGGCAGGTGGAGGTGCAGTGGTAGGTGGTACAACAGTAGAGGAAGAGGGTCCAGCAGACGGTGGGGCTGACTCATCAGTAGCAGTGAATGGCGGTGGTCTGTGGCCCAAGGCTAAGAAGTTCCGGATGTGCGGAATGATCTTCCTGCAATCCGCCGCTGGTGGTCTCTCATCGGCATCCTCCCATGTCACGTCAGCTCGACGGCCAAGCTGTGTAACCAGATATGGAAAAGGGAGGGTGCCTCGGATGTGGACCCTGGCCATATAGTGCCGAATGAAGCATGGCAGATAAATGTCCTTACCCTCCAGCACACACCAAAGGAGGGTGATCATAGCAGCCGGGATCTCCGTCTCGTGAGTACTCGGCATCACATAATTACTCAAGATCTGATGCCATAACCGAGCCTCATCATTTAAGTATGCTCTCTTGATCCCTCTAGGCATGGTAGTGTCCTGACCCATCTCCCAACGAACTGTCGGGTCGAGAGCTATCCGTGCCTTCACGGCATCCCAATCAAACTGCATCTGACGCATGTCCTCCTCGGCCTTTGAATAACCATCAGGCTTATCGGACTTGGCTGGGAGCCGAAGAATGTCCTCTAAGGCCTCTTCAGTGACCAGAATTTGTTTTCCTCTCAGGTGCACTGCATCTAGGGTAGTGAGATAGTAGTTGCAGTAGAATTCCCGTACCCAAGAGGAATTGACCTCTATCAGTGTTCTTTCCAGAAAGAACCAGCCCCTTTGCTTGATTTGCTCAGTGGTGTACTGCTGAAGGGCTTCTGGAATCTTCAGAGTTCGTTCCAAGTATAGATTTCTGGAGTTTGCAAAAGCTGGGTACTTCAGTTTATAGTACCGGTTTGCAAATTTGATAGGGTCATTTGCAGGGAGCAGCTGGTCAGCTTTCTCCTGCTGTGTGAAGTTCTTCTCCCACCATGAAGAATCGTGAATTAGAGCAATGATGGACTGGGAGGAATCTCCTCTCTTCCGCTTGCCAGTAGCTTTGCCTTTGCCTTTCCTCTGTGAGACAGACATCCTGAAAAACAGAAAACCAGGATATGATAAAAATAGTAATGCAAATAGGCAATTAAACAAAGGAAACTCAAAGCGGCAAAGGAGAAATAAAATAAGGAAAATGAGTATAAGAAATATGATGAATGTATGTTAATTGGAAAAAAATAATCAATATGCCATGGTTAGAAAGTTAGAGGAAAGTGAAAATAATCAGAAAAGAGATCAAAAGGGTTAGTATGGTTAGAATTTGAAAAAGAAGTTAGGAAATTAAAGTTAGTGAGTTAGGAAAGTGCGGGTTAAAGTAAGTGGCATAGAGAAGAAAAAAAATCCATATAACAAGGATTCACAGGTAAGAATAGAAGTACTCATAATCAAACAAGGAAAACAGGGTGATGCTGATTCGAATAGAAATAGAGAAAGCAAAAATTGGAATCAGTGAATCACAAATGCAGTTTATGAACCAGGAAATCAAAGAGGGTAAGAAAGTTTGCCATAGCATTCATGAAACAGTTTAAAGCAGAGTAAAACAGAGTGCAAAAATGCCAAACCAAAACATGAATGAAAATAATTTATAAAAAATTTGGGCAGCATTCCGGATAAAATTGGATTGTCCCGGAAAATAAACAGGAATCATAGCAGTTCATATGAATTAAAAACATGCTACAGTTACCAGTAACGAATAGAAACAAGAAAATTTAGAGTAACAAGCAGCAATTGCAAGAAATCATAGCATATGAATGAGGTCACAGGAACAGCAGAATTGCAGTTATAATAAAACATAAACAGGAACAGTGCAAGTAAACAGACCTAAATCCACTAACCACAGCCTAAGCTACCTAACAACCTAAAAATCCACTACAGCATGCATATCTATCTATCCTAATGATCAACAGAAACGGAAAAAATTACAAAAAACAACGAACGGATAAAAGGGGGTTGCGTTTTGCGGAACCTGGTAGGCGGGAGGGGTGGAACGGGGAAGAAGGTGGCTGCGGCGACGTCCGGCGCGGTGGCGGGGCACGGCGTCGCGGTGGCGGCTGAGGGGGCAGTGGCGGAGAGGTTTTAGGGTGAGTGATAGAAGAAGGGGGGCGGTTGGGTGACGGAGAAGGGGGGCGCGGCTGATGGTCGGTGGTGGTTGGTGGTGGGCAGTGGTGGAAAGGGGAGGGGAGAGGAAGAAGGAAGAAGAAGGGAGGGGAGGGGGTTGCGGCGGCGGCGTCTGGACGGCGGTGGCGTCCAGGGGGTGGCGTTGGTGGCAGCTGGGTGATGCTGGAGGAGGAAGGAGGAAGGAGGAGCAGAGAGGGGGAAGAGGGTTGGGGGTGGGGGGCTGCGCGACTGATAGGGTTCGCGGGCTGGGGGGTTATATTTTCAAATCCACGCGGCTGCGTGGGGCACGCAGTCGCGTGGTTGGGATGAAATTGGGAGTGACGCGATCGCGTGAGGCGCGTGATCGCATGTGAGGGGGGAAAGAAGGGTGACGCGATTGCGTGGGTCGCGCGATCGCGTCGCTGGAATTCGTGGTAAATGCACGATTCCAGCGCCGTTTAAGCGCAACTCTCTGTCTCCTTTTGGGGTGATGTGCAATCCATGCGACACGATCGCGTCGCTCACGCGGTCGCGTGGGATTGGTATTGTGTAAGTGACGCGATCGCATGGGCATGCAATCGCGTGGGCCAATTTGTGCAAAACGCACAAGGGCCGCACGATTCCAGCCTAACTTTCTGTTCGTTGGATCCTTACGCCGATATATATATCACGCGGCCGCGTGGGTCACGCGGTCGCGCGGGTGGTGTTTTTCGCAATATGACGCGATCGCATGGGGCATGTGGTCGCGTCGTGCACCCCTTTTTTTTTATGCATGAAAAATGCAGAATGCAATGGTTGACATGAATGCTATGCATGATTCCAGGTTTAATAAATTGAAATTGAAAAGGAAAAATGAAAGCAATCAACAAGAAATAAATTGAAAAAGAAGCGACCATACCGTGGTGGGTTGTCTCCCACCTAGCACTTTTAGTTAAAGTCCTTAAGTTGGACATTGGAGGAGTATCCTGTTATGGTGGTTTATGTTTAAATTTGTCCAAAAATCTCCACCAGTGCTTGGAATGCCAATAGCCTTCGGGGTCCCAAACTAGGCATGTGAAGCTTCTGAGCAGCTTCAAACAGATTGTTAGGCTCCCGGGGTGACAAATGTCAGAATAAACTCCAGGATTCCAAGCCTTGCTTTTAAATCCTTCTCCGTCTTGATCTACATGTCTCCATTCAGGCGGGTTAAAGAGTAGAATCTCACTTTGGTGACCAAACGTTTTCCGTGATCCATGCAATTGAGCATGATACCAATCCGTATACTTCGAAGTGAAGCGTGGAACCTTATTGAGCCTTGTGCACCAGCTCTGAGTACGAGCCATTTCCCTCTTACTCTTAAAGCCGCAGAGAGCTCTAAGCTGGCCATCTGTTTCAACCAAACCATATTCAAGTGAATAAGTAAAATTATAAGTTAAGGATTGTACCCACTTGAAGCTTGTATTAGGTGGTAATGGCCTTGGGGTAGGTGTTTTTGGTGGTTCTGCAAGTTCCGTTTCTTTGTGCTCTTCTGTGAATTCCTCCACTTCTTTGCAAAGATCTTCAATTGTATCTGTGTTCTGGTCATGGTCTTCTATGTCTTCCTCATCACTTGAGTCATAGATTGGAGGTTGAGAGAAATCTACCTCTACATCATCTTCATATTCACTTGGGGAAGATTCTTCGATCTCAGAGAATTCACTTGCGGATGCAAGTTCATCACTAAGAGAGTTAGACTTGTGACTATCATCATTAAGGGAATTTGCTTCTTGGGTTATTCCGTCTGATTCCTCATAAACGACTTGCCTTGGAGATTGTACAGCATCTTCCTTAGCATCAACTGTAGCATCCTGGACGGAGTTTTCCTCAATTCTGGATTCCCATGGAAGTTCAGCATCTCTTAGGTCTTCAACCAACTCTTCTTCTTGAACAAAGACAGCTTCCTCTAATTGTTCTAGTACAAATTCATGCTCTGTCTTGTCCACTGGAGTTTCTGGTATCTCCTTCATGCTACACTCTTCATTGGGCTGTCCACATGGAGCTGTGGCTGATCCTTGTGTATTTAAGCGCCTAGAAGCCCATTGAATTATCACTTGCTCCAGTTGTTGAATGGTTGTGTGAAATTTTCTTACTGTTTCCCTTAGGCGATCCTCTGCTTCTCGGGTTGCTGGACTTGGACATGATACAAAGGAAAGTGGTGGTGATTGGGAACGATTGAATTGTTATTGGGGTAAGGAAGGATCATATGGTGGCGAATGGTGAAGAGAAGCTCGTGAGTGTGGTAGTTCGAGGTTATGTTGAAAGGATGGTTTATATGCACGGGGTGGGGCTTGTTGGTAGTTACAAGGTTGTCCACCATGTCTTTCAGCTGGGTATGCATTGTAGAATGGTCTTTGTCCAGGATATCTCGGAGGGTGTTGCTGCCAAAAGGGTTGATTAGATCCTCTTGGTTCCATCCATCCTTGATTGGTCTGACCTTGATGCACATTCCTGCTGTAACTTCTATTTCCTTTAACAATATTAGAACCAAACTCAAAGCGAGAGGGGTGAGAGTTCATAGTAGCAAATAAAGATAAAAAGGAAAAACAACAATAAATAAACCAGCAAAAGAAAAATATTTACAATAACCAATAATAAGGCACACGTTAGTAGTTCCCTGGCAACGGCACCATTTTAACGTTAAGATTTTTGCCAGTAAAGAATGTCATAAAAACAGTCGCGTTGTAGATATAGTCTCTAAACCGACAAAAATCCCTTCGCACAAACGTTTTGGGTGTCACAAGTAACAAACCCCTTTAGAAATTGTTAACCGAGTATTCAAACCTCGGGTCGTCTTCTCAAGGAACTTCGAGGAAGTATGTTCTTATTATTGGCTATAAAGGTTGTAATCGGGGTTTAGAAGATGAGAAGCAAGTAATTTAAATGACAAGTAAAGTAAATGGCAATTAAAATAAATAAATACTGTAAAGCAGACTTTTGGTAAGGTAAAAGAAGTTGGAGGTCTAACGTAGTTATTTCACTCAACTATAATGAAAGCTAAATCTAAACTCCACTTGGTCAACCTTTACTAAAGCAAAGGAGATTCATGGGACTAATTAATCTGGCCTTTGAATCCTATTTATTTCCTAAGAAAAGGGTGGGATTATTTAAGTTCAGCTTAATTAGCAAGATAACGATTATCAATTATGTTGAGTTTAATAACTGTTGAGTTACTAAATTCTTAACGAGAACCAAAAGGAAAAAAAGTAAAATTGCTGGAATGATAAAAATATCCTTAGATAGGAAGCAATGGTAACTTAAATCAAAGAGAACAATCATAAACTGAAAATACCTCAATTATCATTAATTCAAAGAACAATCTGTGACATGGAATAATTCATAAATCAAATTATAATAATCAATTCAAATGTTGGAATAAACAAATAAAAGTAAAACTAAAATAAAAGAACATTAAACCTGGGATCCAGAGTTACTCTTAAAACAAGAAGAAATCATAAATCCTAAAAGAGAGAGAGAAGATCTCCCTCTCAACTAAATCTAAATAATTGAAAAGTAAAATATGCGAGCTCCCTTTGAATGGGTGCATTCCCACACTTTATAACCTCTAGTCTATGCTGTCTGTACTTGGATCTGGGCCAAAAAGGGCTACAGAATTCGCTGGGGGCGTATTCTGTAATTTCTGGTGCGTGGCCTCTGTCACGCGTCCGCGTGGGTCACGCGATCGCGTCATTTGAAGCTTTTCCTTACCACGCGGTCGCGTCAGTCATGCGATCGCGTCATGTGCGTTCTGCTTAAGGCGCGCGGTCGCGTCAGTCATGCGGCCGTGTCGCTGCTGATTCGTGCTTAGCACGCGATCGCATCGTCCATGCGATCGCGTGAATATCAGTTTCCTTAAAAGCTCCGTTTTGCTTTCTCCTTCCATTTTAGTATGTTTCCTTTTCCATCCTTTAAGTCATTCTGCCTTAGAAAATCTGAAACTACTCAACACACTAATCACGGCATCGAATGAAAATAAAGGTAATTAAATTAATTAATTTTAAAGCTTAGGAAACATGTTTTTCATTTACATCACATAATAAGGAAGGGAAAGTAAAACCATGCAATTAATGTGAATAAGCAGGTGAAGGATTGTATAAATCACTCAAATTAAGCACAAAAGAACTCATGAAATATGGGTTTATCAACCAACCTAGTTTTAAACTGGGAAAAATGTCACTTCATGGTGACTGAAGGAATTGTCCTTGGGCATAAAATTTCAAACAAGGGAATAGAGGTAGATCAAGCTAAAGTGGAAGTAATTGAAAAATTACCACCACCTGCCAATGTTAAGGCAATCAGAAGCTTTCTGGGGCATGCAGGATTCTATAGGAGGTTTATAAAGGATTTTTCGAAAATTGCAAAACCTCTGAGCAACCTACTAGCTGCTGACATGCCATTTGTCTTTGACACAAAGTGTCTGCAGGCGTTTGAAATCCTGAAACCTAAGCTGGTCACAACAACAGTCATCTCTGCACCAGACTGGACATTACCATTCGAACTAATGTGTGATGCCAGTGACCATGCCATTGGTGCAGTACTAGGACAGAGGCATAACAAACTTCTGCACGTCATTTACTATGCTAGCCGTGTTCTAAATGACGCACAGAAAAACTACACAACCACAGAAAAAGAGTTGCTTGCAGTGGTTTATGCCATTGACAAGTTTAGATCTTATTTAGTAGGTTCAAAGGTTATTGCGTATACTGACCATGCTGCTCTTAAATACCTACTCACAAAGCAAGATTCAAAACCCAGGTTCATCAGATGGGCATTGCTTCTGCAAGAGTCTGATATAGAAATAAGAGACAGAAAAGGGACAGAGAACCAAGTAGCTGATCACCTGTCCCGGATAGAACCAGTAGCAGGGGCATCCCTCCCCCCTACTGAGATCTCTGAGACCTTTCTAGATGAACAACTCTTCTCCACTCATGAAGCACCATGGTTTGAAGACATTGCAAATTATAAAGCTGTGAGGTTCATACCCAAAGAGTACAGCAGGGTGCAAACGAAAAAACTAATTTCTGATGCAAAGTACTACTTATGGGATGAACCATATCTCTTTAAGAGATGTGCAGACGGAATGATCCGCAGATGCGTACCTAGAGAGGAGGCACAGAAGATCCTA
The DNA here is from genome assembly GCF_003086295.3 of Arachis hypogaea. Classification (NCBI taxonomy): domain Eukaryota; kingdom Viridiplantae; phylum Streptophyta; class Magnoliopsida; order Fabales; family Fabaceae; genus Arachis; species Arachis hypogaea. The sequence continues at coordinate 81,879,888 of NC_092054.1, forward strand.
TGGCATTGCCATGGATCACAGTATAGAGGACATTTCGGAGGTGAGCGAACAAACACTAAGGTCCTCCAATGTGGCTTCTACTGGCCTACTCTCTATAGAGATGCCAGAGAGTTTGTGCGTAACTGTGACAGTTTCCAAAGAGCTGGCATCTTGCCCTATGGTTATGCCATGCCTCAACAAGGGATCTTAGAGATTGAGTTGTTTGATGTATGGGGTATTGACTTCTTGGGTCCTTTCTCACCATCATACACAAACACTTACATTCTGGTGGCAGTAGACTACGTATCTAAATGGGTAGAAGCAATTGCCACACCCACTAATGATATTAAGGTCGTGCTGAAGTTCCTCCAGAAACATATCTTCAGCAGATTTGGTGTTCCCAGAGTACTAATCAGTAACGGGGGCACTCATTTCTGCAATAAACAGTTGTACTCTGCTATGGTCTGATATGGAATTAGCCACAAAGTAGTAACTCCATATCATCCACAGAAAAATGGACAGGCTGAAGTCTCTAATAGAGAACTAAAAAGAATCCTGGAACGGACTATAATTGCCCGTAGAAAGGATTAGGCTAAAAGCTTGGATGATGCTCTGTGGGCATACAGAACAGCATTCAAGACTCCTATAGGAACCTCTCCATACCAGCTTGTGTATGGCAAGACCTGTCATCTGCCCGTGGAACTGGAACATAAGGCCTACTGGGCAACCAGATTCTTAAACCTGGATGCTAAGTTAGCTGGAGAGAAAAGATTGCTTCAGCTGAATAAGCTAGAGGAATTCAGACTCAATGCTTTTGAAAATGCAAAAATTTATTAGGAGAAAGCAAAAAGGTGGCATAACAAGAAACTGTCATCTAGAGTCTTTGAACCAGGACAGAAGGTTCTGCTGTTTAACTCTAAGCTCAGATTATTCCACAGGAAATTGAAATCTCGGTGGAGGGGACCATATGTGATTACAAGTGTGTCACCATATGGATATGTTGAGCTTCAGGATATTGATTCTGACAAAAAGTTCATTGTTAATGGACAGAGAATCAAACATTATCTTGAAAGCAATTTTGAGCAAGAATGCTCAAAACTGAGACTAGAATAAAGCTTAGTCAGAGTCCAGCTAAAGACAATAAAGAAGCGCTTATTGGGAGATGGTGCACGAAATTGTGATCCTTAACAACGGCGCCAAAAACTTGGTGCTCGGAACGTAATTCACACACTTTGTCACAACTTCGCACAACTAACCAGCAAGTGCACTAGGTCGTCCAAGTAATAAACCTTACGTGAGTAAGGGTCGATTCGACGGAGATTGTCGGCTTGAAGCAAGCTATGGTCACCTTGAAAATCTCAGTCAGGCAGATTCAAATGGTTATGGAATTTTAATAATTAAAAGATAAATAACACGTAAAATAAAGATAGAGATACTTATGTAATTCATTGGTGAGAATTTCAGATAAGCGTATAGAGATGCTTTCGTTCCTCCTGAACCTCTGCTTTCCTGCTGTCTTCATCCAATCATTCCCACTCATTTCTATGGCAAGCTTTGTGTAGGGCATCACCGTTGTCAATGGCTACTTCCCATCCTCTCAGTAAAAATGGTCCAAGATACGCTGTCACCGCATGGCTATTCATCTGTCGGTTCTCGATCATACTAGAATAGGATTTAGTAATCCTTTTGCGTCTGTCACTACGCGCAGCACTTGCGAGTTTGAAGCTCGTCATAGCCATCCCTTCCCGGATCCTACTCGGAATACCACAGACAAGGTTTAGACTTTCCGGACCTCAAGAATGGCCACCAATAGTTCTAGCCTATACCACGAAGACTCTGATCTCACGATCAGAAAGCTAAGAGATATACATTCAAGCTTGTTTGCATGTAGAACGGAAGTGTTTGTCAGGCACGCATTCATAGGTGAGAATGATGATCATCATCACATAATCATCATATTCATCATGTTCTTGTATGCGAATGGATATCATAGAGAAGAAATAGGCTTGAATTGAATAGAAAAACAGTAGTACTTTGCATTAATTCATGAGGAACAGCAGAGCTCCACACCTTAATCTATGGTGTATAGAAACTCTATCATTGAAAATACATAAGAACAAGGTCCAGGCCTGGCCGAATGGCCAGCCTCTCCAAATAGCATATGAATTCAAAAAAATAGGGAAAAAGACCCCTAATACAATAGTAAAGAGTTCTATTTATCCTAAACTAGTTACTAGGGTTATAGAATTGAGTAAATGATGCAGAAAATCACTTCCGGGCCCACTTGGTGTGTGCTTGGGCTGAGCATTGAAGCTTCCACGTGCAGAGGTCTTCCTTGGAGTTAAACGCCAGTTTGTAACCTGTTTCTCGCGTTTAACTCTGCTTTGCAACCTGTTTCTGGCGTTTAACTCCAGAATAGGGCAGAGAGCTAGCGTTGAACGCCAGTTTGCATCATCTAAACGCGAACAAAGTATGGACTATTATATATTTCTGGAAAGCCCTGGATGTCTAATTTCCAACGCAATTGAGAGCGCGCCATTTGGACTCTTGTAGCTCCAGAAAATCCACTTTGAGTGCAGGGAGGTCAGAATCCAACAGCATCTGCAGTCCTTCTTCAACCTCTGAATCTGATTTTTGCTCAAGTCCCTCAATTTCAGTCAGAAATTACCTGAAATCACAGAAAAACACACAAACTCATAGTAAAGTCCACAAGTGTGATTTTCATTTAAAAACTAATAAAAATATACTAAAAACTAACCAAATCATACTAAAAACTATGTAAAAACAATGCCAAAAAGCGTATAAATTATCCGCTCATCACAACGCCAAACTTAAATTGTTGCTTGTCCCCAAGCAACTGAAAATCAAATAGGATAAAAAGAAGAGAATATACTATAAATTCCAAAATATCAATGAAACTTAGCTCCAATCATATGAGCGGGACTAGTAGCTTTTTGCCTCTTGAATAGTTTTGGCATCTCACTTTATCCCTTGAAGTTCAGAATGATTGGCATCTTTAGGGACTTAGAATTCAGATAGTGTTATTGATTCTCCTAGTTTAGTATGTTGATTCTTGAACACAGCTACTTTATGAGTCTTGGCCGTGGCCCTAAGCACTTTGTTTTCCAGTATTACCACCAGATACATAAATGCCACAGACACATAAATGGGTGAACCTTTTCAGATTGTGACTCAGCTTTGCTAAAGTTCCCAATTAGAGGTGTCCAGAGTTCTTAAGCACACTCTTCTTTTGCTTTGGACCTCGACTTTAACCGCTCAGTCTCAAGTTTTCACTTGACACCTTCACGCCACAAGCACATGGTTAGGGACAGCTTGGTTTAGCCGCTTAGGCCAGGATTTTATTCCTTTAGGCCCTCCTATCCACTGATGCTCAAAGCCTTGGATCCTTTTTATTACCCTTGCCTTTTGGTTTTAAGGGCTATTGGCTTTTTGCTCTTGCCTTTTGGTTTAAAGAGCTTTTGGCTTTTTCTGCTTGCTTTTTCTTTTTCTTTCTTTTTTTCGCCATTTTTCTTTTCTCTTTTTTTTCGCAATCTCTTCTCTATTCACTGCTTTTTCTTGCTTGAAGAATCAATTTTATGATTTTTCAGATTATCAAATAACATGTCTCCTTTTTCACCATTCTTCAAGAGCTAACATATTTAACATTCATAAACAACAATTTCAAAAGGCATATGCACTGTTCAAGCATTCATTCAGAAAACAAAAAGTATTGTCACCACATCAAAATAATTAAACTAGTTTCAAGGATGAATTCGAAACGATGTACTTCTTGTTCTTTTGTTTTTAGAACATTTTTCATTTAAGAGAGGTGATGGATTCATAGGACATTCATAACTTTAAGGCATAGACACTTAAATACTAATGATCATGTAATAAGACACAAACATAAACATAAAGCATAGTAAACGAAAAACAGGAAAATAAGAATAAGGAGATTAAGGAACGGGTCCACCTTAGTGAGGGTGACACCTTCCTCTTCTTGAAGAACCAATGGTGCTCTTGAGCTCCTTTATGTCTCTTCCTTGTCTTTGTTGCTCCTCCCTCATAGCTCTTTGATCTTCTCTAATCTCATGGAGGATGATGGAGTGCTCTTGGTGCTCCATCCTTAGTTGTCCCATGTTGGAGCTTAATTCTCCTAGGGAGGTATTGATTTGCTCCCAATAGTTTTGTGGAGGGAAGTGCATCCCCTGAGGCATCTCAGGGATTTCATGGTGAGGAATTTCCTCATGCTCTTGTTGAGGTCCATGATCTCTTATTTTGCAGTCAAATGCTCTACCACTGAGCTATGGACCCTTGAGATGAATCTCTCCATCTCCCATGACTCGGAGGTGGAAGCTTTTGTCTTTCCTTTCCTCTTTCTAGAGGTTTCTCCGGCCTTAGGTGCCATAAATGGTTATGGAAAAACAAAAAGCAATGCTTTTACCACACCAAACTTAAAAGGTTTGCTCGTCCTCGAGCAAAAGAAGAAAAAAGTTAGTAGAAGAAGAAGAAAATGGAGGAGATGGAGGTGTGTGAATGGTTTGAATTTGAGTGGGTGGGTGTAGGTGGGTTGTATGATGGTTTTGGAGGATTAATAGAGGTGATTGGTGGAGGTTATTTTGGGGAAGAGTGTTATGAAAAGGTGTGAAGAGGAGAGAAGAAGAGTAGGTGGGGATCCTGTGGGGTCCACAGATCCAGTGAGGTCAAGGACTTAACATCCCTGCTCCAATTAGGCGTGTAAAACGCCCTTAGTATGCATGTCTGGCGTTAAACGCCAGCTTGCTGCTTGTTTCTGGTGTTTAATGCCAGCTTGATGCTTCTTTCTGGCGTTAAACGCCAGTTTGATGCTTCTTACTGGCGTTTAAACGCCAATAAGTTCTTCCTCCAGGGTGAGTTATTTTTAAAGCTGTTTTTCATTTTGTTTTTGATTTTTCAGTAGTTTTTGTGACTCCACATGATCATCAACCTAAAAAAAACATAAAATAAAAATAAAATAGATATAATTAAATAACATTGGGTTACCTCCCAACAAGCACTTCTTTAATGTCAATAGCTTGACAGTGAGCTCTCATGGAGCCTCACAGATGTTCAGAGCATTGTTGGAACCTCCTAACACCAAACCTAGAGTTTGAATGTGGGGGTTCAACACCTAACTTAGAGTTTAGTTATGGCCTCCCAACACCAAACTTAAAGTTTGACTGTGGGGGCTTTGGTTGACTCTGCAGTGAGAGAAGATTTTCATGCTTACTCTCCATGGTTACAGAAGGAGATCCTTGAGTTTTAAACACAAGGTTGTCCTCATTCAGTTGAAGGACCAACTCTCCTCTGTCCACATCAAGCACAGCTTTTGCTGTGGCTAGGAAGGGTCTTCCAAGGATGATGGATTCATCCTCATCCTTCCCAGTGTCTAGGATTATAGAATCAGCAGGGATGTAAAGGCCTTCAACCTTTACTAACACGTCCTCTACTTGTCCATAAGCCTGTTTTCTTGAGTTGTCTGCCATCTCTAATGAGATTCTGGCAGCTTACACCTCAAAGATCCCAAGTTTCTCCATTACAGAGAGTGATATTAAGTTTATTCCTGACCCCAGGTCACACAGAGCCTTCTCAAAGGTCATGGTGCCTATGTTATAGGGAATTAGGAATTTACCAGGATCCTATTTCTTTTGAGGTAGAGTTTGCTGAACCAAGGTATTTAGTTCCTTGATAAGCAATGGAGGTTCATCCTCCCAAGTCTCATTACCAAATAAGTTGGCATTCAGCTTCATGATTGCTCAGCAATGTCTTCATCTTCTTTAGAAGATGAATAGTCATCAGAGCTCATAAATGGTAAAAGGAGGTTGAATGGAATCTCTATGGTCTCTATATGAGCCTCAGATTCCTTTGGTTCCTCAAAGGGAAACTCCTTATTGGTCACTGAACGTCCCAGGAGGTCTTCCTCACTAGGATTCACATCCTCCTCCTCCTCTCTGGGTTCGGCCACACCAAGTAAGGTAATAGCCTTGCACTCTCTTTTTGGATTCTCTTCTGTATTGCTTGGGAGAGTACTAGGAGGAGTTTCAGTGACCCTTTTACTCAGCTGGCCCACTTGTGCCTCCAAATTTCTGATGGAAGACCTTGTTTCATTCATGAAACTTAGAGTGGCCTTAGATAGATCAGAGACTATATTTGCTAAGCTAGAAGGATTCTGCTCAGAATTCTCTGTCTGTTGCTGAGTGGATGATGAAAAAGGCTTGCTATTGCTAAACCTATTTCTTCCACCATTATTAAAGCCTTGTTGAGGCTTTTGTTGATCCTTCCATGAGAAATTTGGATGATTTCTCCATGAGGGATTATAGGTGTTTCCAAAGGGTTCACCCATGTAATTCACCTCTGCTATTGCAGGGTTCTCAGGATCATAAGCTTCTTCTTCAGAAGATGCCTCTATAGTACTGTTGGATGCAGCTTGCAATCCATTCAGACTCTGAGAAATCATATTGACTTGCTGAGTCAATATTTTATTCTAAGTCAATATGGCATTCAGAGTATCAATTTCAAGAACTCCCTTCCTCTGAGGCGTCCCATTACTCACATGATTCCTTTCAGAAGTGTACATGAACTGGTTATTTGCAACCATATCAATGAGTTCCTGAGCTTCTGCAGGCATTTTCTTTAGGTAAATGGATCCACCTGCAGAATGGTCCAATGACATCTTTGATAATTCAGACAGACCATCATAGAATATATCCAGGATGGTCCATTCTGAAAGCATGTCAGAAGGACACTTTTTGGTCAATTGCTTATATCTCTCCCAAGCTTCATAGAGGGATTCACCTTCTTTCTGTTTGAAGGTTTAAACATCCACTCTAAGCTTGCTAAGCTTTTGAGGAGGAAAGAACTTGGCTAAGAAAGCCGTGACCAGCTTATCCCAAGAGTTCAGGCTATCTTTAGGTTGAGAGTCCAACCATATTCTAGCTCTGTCTCTTACAGCAAATGGGAAAAGCATAAGCATGTAGACCTCGGAGTCAACCCCATTGGTCTTAACAGTATCACAGATCTGCAAGAATTAAGTTAAGAACTGAAAAGGATCTTCTGATGAAAGTCCATGAAACTTACAGTTCTGTTGCATCAGAGAAACTAATTGAGGCTTTAGCTCAAAATTGTTTGCTCCAATGCCAGGGATTGAGATGCTTCTTCCATGTAAATTGGAATTTGGTACAGTAAAGTCACCAAGCATCTTCCTTGCATTGTTATTATTTTCGGCCATGTCTCCTTCTTTTTTGAAAATTTTTGTTAGATTTTCTCCAGAGAGTTATACTTTAGCTTCTCTTAGCTTCCTCTTCAGAGTCCTTTCAGGTTCAGGATCAGCTTCAACAAGAATGTTCTTATCCTTGTTCCTGCTCATATGAAAAAGAAGAAAATAGAAAAGAAAATATAGAATCCTCTATGTTATAGTATAGAGATTCCTTTATATGAGTAGAAGAAGAAAAGAAATTCGAACACAGAAAGAGGGAGAGGGTTCAAATTTTTTGATGAAGAGAAGTGTTAGTAAATAAATAAAATAATTAGAAAGAGATGAGGGGGAGAGAATTTCAAAAATTAAATAAATTAAAAAAAAAGTATTTTTGTTTTTAATTTAAAATTAAAGTTAAAATTTGAAAATAAGAAAAGAAATAAAATTAAAATTAAAATTTAAAATAATTAGTTAATTAAAAAGGAATTTTGAAAAAGAGGAAGGTGATTTTCGAAAATTAGAGAGAGAAAATTAGTTAGGTAGTTTTGAAAAAGATAAGAATCAAACAAGATAAGATTAATTGAAAAAAAGATTTGAAAATCAATTTTGAAAAGATAAGAAGTTAGAAAAGATTTTGAAATTGATTTTGAAAAAGATGTGATTGAAAAGATATGATTGAAAATCATTTTGAAAAAGATTTGAAAAGGAAATTAAAAAGATTTGATTTTTGAAATCAAAGTTGATTACTTGACTCACAAGAAACTTGAAGATATGATTTTAAAATTTAAAGATTGAACCTTGATAAACCCCGATTTTGTGATTTATCTTGTGATTATTTTGGGGGATTTTATCACCTTTTCCCACATTTATTCAATGAAATAGCATGGTTTTGTAATTCTCCCTTGATTTGTGCTTAAATGTGAAAACATGCTTTTTAGGCCTTAATTTTGCCAATTTTAACTCACTTTAATTCCATTCAATGCCTTGATGTATTTGTTGAGTGATTTTAGGTTCATAAGGCAAGTATTGGATGGAAGAAGTGAGAAGAAAAGCATGCAAGTGGGAGAACTCAAGAAGAAATGAAGGAGCCGTAAAGCTGTCAAGCCTGACCTCTTCGCACTCAAATGACCATAACTTGAGCTACAGAGGTCCAAATGAGGCGGTTCTAGTTGCGTTGGAAAGCTAACATTCGTGGCTTCGAAATGATATAAAATTTACTATATGTTGCGTCACGTTCAGGGGCGCGCACGCGCACTTTGTGCACGCGCACCGATGCTGTCTGTGGCCCACTTTAATGAAATCGCTCCCAGCGATTTTGCAGCTCATTTTGGGCCCAATCCAACCCATTTCTGATGCTATTAAATCCAAGGATTGAAGGGGGAATGAAGCAAGTAGTCATAGTTTAGTTTTCATCATGTTTTAGGTAGAATTCTAGAGAGAGAAGCTCTTTCTTCTCTCTAGAATTTAGGGTAGTTTAGGTTAATTCTTCTTGGATCCAAGTTATAATTCTTGTTTTGATTTAGTTCTTCCTTTTAATTTCTTGTTATTACATCTCTATTCTTCTAGTTTTACTTGTCATTTCCTTTATTTTGCCATTTTTATGTTTATGAACCATTGTTGAATCTTAATTTTCTTTAATGCAATTTTAAGTTTCCATGTTCTTTTATTGTTGATTTGAGTTGTGATCTTGTGTCCTTGCAATTTGTAGTTGGTAAATTTATATTTCTTGCACATTTTACTATGCTTTCCATGTATGCCTTCCAAGTGTTTGATAAAATGCTTGGAAGGATGTTAGAGTAAATTTGAGCATTCTTGGCTTGGAAAGAGTAATTGGGCAATCTTGAGTCATGAAAACCCAACTCATGTTGGTGATCTAGAGTTGTTAGCTAATATTGTTTCCATTGACGCTAATCTTTTGCTAATTAAATTAGTGAGTTGATTAGGACTTTTGGAATATTATTTCCATTGACGCTAATCTTTTGCTATTTTAATTAGTAAGTCGATTAGGACTTTTGGATTGAGATTAGCTAGTCTCATTAGACTTTCTTCCAATGTTGGAGATGACGTAATGAGATAAATTCTTGTTATTATTGTGGTGTGATTAATTAGTCTTGTTTGACATTCTCCCTATTTGTTGGAGTTAACTAAATAAGATGAATTAATCATTGCATGACTAGGATAGAAAGCCTATGATCTCAATCTTTGCCATGAATGTCTCTCTTTATTACTTGCTTCCTTTAATTGCTCTCTTTATTTTTCTTGTCATTTATTTTATTGCCCTCTCACCAATCAAAACCCCCTTTACCCCACTTCATAGCCAATAATCATACAATTCATTGCAACTCTTCGTGAGACGACCCGGAGCCCAAATACTCCGGTTATAAATTCATTTGGGGTTTGTTACTAGTGACAACTCAAATTTTTGCATGAAAGGATTATTGATTGGTTTAGAAACTATACTTCACAATGAGACTCCACTAGATAAATTCTAAACCGTCAAGAATTCGTTCATCAAAATGGCGCCGTTGCCGGAGAGTTGCAATGGTGTTGTTTTATTGGTTATTGTATATATGTGAATAGTGTGAATATCTTGCTTTTTTCTTTATTTGCTAGTTTTTGTTAGTTTTATTTTGCTTTTCCGCTATGAATTCTCACCTTGGCTATGAGTTTGGTTCTAATCGTGTTGTAGGAAATGTGAACTTCAATGATGACACTCATTATGGATGAAACCAACAAAGATGGGAGGAGCCTCAAGGAATTGATCACTCCTATTGGCAACAACCTCCGGATACTTATAGGTATAATTACCATCCTAATACATGTTAATTCAATGGCTATGATGACTCCTTTTGTGATAATCAAGCACCACCACCATATGCTTATGATTCTTATCCTTAACATGAACCTCAACCCTACTCACAAGCCCCTTTTCACCAAACACCTCCATATGATCCCAACCCATATCCACCATACCAACCACCTTGTGAACCATATGAACCATATGAAGAACCACCCCAATTCTACCACCAATACCCTCAAGAACCACCACCTCCATACTATTACCAAGATGAATCACCTCCCATGTATGATAACTTTCAACCACATAATAAATTTCCCTTTCCACCACAACCCTCCAAGGAAAAACACCCACATCCATCCATCCAAGAGTCAATGGATCGTCTCAAAGAAGAAATGGATCGGCTTCAAGCAATAATCCATCAAAAGGAGCAAGAAGAAGCCCAAAGGAAGAATTATGAAGCTATTGAGGCTAACCTTGCCAAAATTAAAGCCAACTTGGACTCATGGGACTCATGCAACAAGCAAAGCATCTCCACGGATGAATGTGAGAAATCAACCGAAGGAAGGAGCATGAAGGAGATTTTAGAATCTCAACATGAGGACAAGGAGATGGGGTATGTCTTGCAACAAGTGGAGAGTGAAGAGATTGTTAAAGAAGAAGAAGTGGTTGAAGAGTTAGAGGAAGTTGAACAAGAGGTGGATTCCAAGTTTGAGAACACTTCCACACCAAGTAACATTATTGAGGATTTTGTGGAAGTTGTTGAAACCTCTTCCATTGAGCTTGAAGGCGATATTAAGGAGGGTGCGCAACCTCCTAAGCATATAATGAATAATGAAGAATTGGAAGAAGGTGAGCAAGCAACAAATCTTCCTCTTAAAGATGAGCCCACACCAACACATGATCCTTTGGTATTTGAAGAATCTTCTCCTCTTGAAATTGAGGTGGATGTTGAGACAAGTTCCACATTACCTCCAAGTTGTGATATGAAGAATGGAGAAGAACTAGAAGAGGTTGGTGAGGAAGTAATTGGACATGAAGAGCCTTGTCAAGAGGTGAAAGTTGAAAAAGCTTGCCAAGAGGTGGAGGTAGTCAAGGAAGAGCACAAGGGAATGGAACTTACAAGACCATTGGAGACGTCCCTTCCTAAGTCACCATCCAACACAACATTCAAGTGGGTAAAACTCTTATCCTTAAGCTTTAATTTCTCACTTGAATATGGTTTGCTTGAGACGGATGGGCAACTTAGAGCTCTTTGTGGAGTTAAGAGTAAGAGAGAGTTGTGTAGTGGTTGGAAACATCATTCTAGGTTCATTATGGTTACTTGCTCAAAGTTTGATTGCAAGGTTTGTTGTGGAGCTAAATTGTATGGGTCTAGGAAGTTGTTTGGAGGCTTCTTTGAGAATTCCAAGGCTAAACCACCCAATTGGAGCTATGATGATCAACTTGAAGATGGGTGCAAAAACAAGATTTGGGATCCGGGAATATATGAGGATCAATTTTGGGAGCTCATATCTTGGGAAGAATCTCACCCAAGCTTGGTGGAAATGGTTGGAAATTCTGACAACCAATTGAGGAGAAAGCATTCTTGGAGGATCAAGGATGAGTACAAGCACAAGCCACCATAACAAGGAGCTTCCCAAATGTCCAACTTAAGGACTTAAACTAAAAGTGCTAGGTGGGAGACACCCCACCATGGTAAACTCTTTCCACTCTCTTTTAGATTTGGTTAATAAGTGATTGGAGTTGCCATTATAGGTAGTTCTTCTTATTTTCTATACTCCTATACATTTTGCTTTTATTGATAGGCTGTTTGTTGCATTCATGCTTTGATTAGAATAGTTGTTGTTGAATTGCATTTTGCTTATAGTATAAGTTTTATTTTTAGTATGTTTGAAAATTTTTCAAAAACCAAAAAGATTTGTTGTTAAATTTGATTTTTGATTGTTTTAGAATGATTATAGATTAGGAGAATGCCCTGTTTTTCAAAAAAAAAAAAATCGAGAATCGGCGCCCAAGCGCGCAGTGCGCGTGCGTGCCGGTGTGGTTTCACAACTCCTAGTACTAAAACCCGAGAGTTGTGCCCACTTTATGCCTACTTTGTGTCAGGCGATCTGTGCGTAAGCACGCATGGCGCGCGCGCGCCGATTGTCCCTATCACATCCGCGCCCAAGCACGCATGGCGCGCGCGTGCGGATTGTACCTGCTGCATCTGTGCCTAAGCACGCATGGCGCATATGCATGGATTTGCCCTCTGTTTTTCTCCTTTATCCTTTCTCCTTCTTTCCTCTTTTCTTCTTCTTTCTTTCTACTTTTTTTTTCTTTCTCTTCTTCCTCTCTTGAAAAAAAAAATTTTTTTCTCTCTTTTATTAAAAAAAAAAAATAAACTTTTTTTTCTTCCATCCTCTTTTATTGCATTTGCTTATTTTCATTCATTGCATTTTAATTTTGTTTTTATAGTTTGTTCTTATTTTCTTTTCTAAGTTTCTCATTTTAATAATGGTGTTTTATTCTCTTACTCAATTGTTGAGAAGTCCTTGGATTAATCTTGGTGCTTTGTGACTTGTTTGGTATTAATTGTAATATTTTCTCTACACACAAGATTGATGCTTTAGTCCTTCCTGACTCATGATCCCTTGTTTTTATACTTCATCATCATTGAGTTAGGATGGGACCAAATGCTCTCATGCTTATCACTAATCTTGTTTGTGTCAATTGTTGATTAAGCTTGATGCAACATGCTCTTCATATCATGTACCCATGCTTTAACTTGTTCTTGCATCAAGTATTAGTTAATATGCCTTTGTTTGAATTGCTTTCTCACTCACATGTTGTAGCTACCATGTATTTGAGAACCTTACTCTTATTTGGCATTAGCCCCCGCCTATGTTTTATTTGCTCTAATATCTTTGTTGTGGGCTTAATTCTTTTCTTTCTCTTTCCTTTTAGGTTGGCAACCAAGAAGGAAAAGGAGGGAAAATTTCTAATGGGGCAACAAACAAGTCATCCGCACAACCTTTTGAAGAAGCTCAACAAGTTGTAGCAACCCGTCCACCTTGCTCTCCTTTGCATGCACCGAGGACGGTGCTAATTTCTAAGTGTGGGGAGGTCATCTGATCGATCTCCATGGGTAACAATCTCTTTTTTTTCAACACCAATTCTTAATTTTTGTCCTTGTTAGTTAGTTGTTGCATTGCATGATAGGTTGCATGTTAGTTAGAATTTGTACATATTTTTACCACTTCCTTTTTATGTTAGGACTACTTGGTTAGGGTGATGATTTCTTTTCCAAGAAAAATTGTTTTTTAGGGAACCCTACCAATTTGAAAAAATTTTTTGTGACAAACTTGCTTGAAGAATTTATTTTGGAACATGGTTTTTGAGCTAAGAACACAAGCATGTGAGTTTTGAGCCTAATTGTGTGGTTACATCATATAACCACTTATTTCCATTCTTGTGTGCATTGTTCTCTTTCTATGATTGTAATCTTTGATTTGTTTGATTCTTTATATCCATTATTCCATGTATACATGCATTTATATGATTGAGGCCATTGTTCAAATAGCTCACTTACCCAAATAAGCCTACCTTTTATCTTCCATTGTTAGCCAATTTTGAGCCTATGCTTAACCCATTTGTTCTTAATTGTAGCACATTACAAGCCAAAGTGAAAAACAATAAATGTCCTTAATTTGGATCTTTGATTAGCTTAGACTAGTGAGAGTGTTCATTATTTGATTTTGGGAGAGTTCGGAACATTGGGAGGGAATAAAAGGGTATTTTTGTATTTGTGTTGAACATTTTGGGAATTGGGTACATACTCATGTATTAATCATGTGTAAACCATATGCATTGATGTTCTTGTATATATTTTAGTTGAAAAGAAAAAAAATAATAAAAACAAAAAAAATGAGAAAAATAAAAAGAAAAAAAAAATATATATATATATATATATATAAAAAGAATTACAATAAAAAGAGGACAAAAATGCCCCAAAGTTCAAAGTTCAATAAAAGTCAATGCATATGGGTGGTGATCAAAAAGAGAATGCATGAGTGTGTGAAAAAGTGAATCATGGGTAGCTAGGTATTGTATTAGAATTGTATAGGTTGTTATATGTGTTTGGTGAGAGCTTAGGTTAATCAAAGATTCAAATTTTAAGCTCACTTGACCATATTCACCCTACCTTGATCCTAACCCCATTACAACCTATGAACAAGTCCTCATGATGAATGTATGCATGCATTGAATAATTGTTGATTGTTAGATGAAAAACAAATCACGGAAAGCATGAGTAGAAGAGAATTGAGTGAATCAACCATATACACTTGAGCGACTAGAGCGGATACACATCCGGTGAGGGTTCGATGCTCAATTTCTTGTTCCCGGCTTTCATGAACTTTTCTTCTTGCAAGTCTATTTGTACTTCATTTTGATATTTGAATTGGTAGGATTCATGAGTCATCATACTACTTAGCCCTACATGAGCATATGTGGTCTTGGGGATTAATTTACTTTTAACCAAGTAGATAGAAGTATTTTACATTTAGTTACATGCATGTAGATATGTTTATATAGTTTATTTGCATTGAATAAATGTTTATATCCCTTTTTCTTGTCCTTCTTTATTCTTAGCATGAGAACATGCTTGGTTTAAGTGTGGGGAGATTTGATAAACCCCGATTTTGTGGTTTATCTTGTGATTATTTTGGGGGATTTTATCACCTTTTCCCACATTTATTCAATGAAATAGCATGGTTTTGTAATTCTCCCTTGATTTATGCTTAAATGTGAAAACATGCTTTTTAGGCCTTAATTTTGCCAATTTTAACTCACTTTGATTCCATTCAATGCCTTGATGTGTTTGTTGAGTGATTTTAGGTTCATAAGGCAAGTATTGGATGGAAGAAGTGAGAAGAAAAGCATGCAAGTGGGAGAACTCAAGAAGAAATGAAGGAACCGTAAAGCTGTCAAGCCTGACCTCTTTGCACTCAAACGACCATAACTTGAGCTACAGAAGTCCAAATGAGGCGGCTCTAGTTGCGTTGGAAAGCTAACATCCGGGGCTTCGAAATGATATAAAATTTGCTATATGTTGCGTCACGTTCAGGGGCGCGTACGCGCACTTTGCGCGCGCGCGCTGATGCTGTCTGTGGCCCACTTTAATGAAATCGCCCCCAGCGATTTTGCAGCTCATTTTGGGCCCAATCCAACCCATTTCTAATGCTATTGAACCCAGGGATTGAAGGGGGAATGAAGCAAGTAGTCATAGTTTAGTTTTCATCATGTTTTAGGTAGAATTCTAGAGAGAGAAGCTCTCTCTTCTCTCTAGAATTTAGGGTAGTTTAGGTTAATTCTTCTTGGATCCAAGTTATAATTCTTGTTTTGATTTAGTTCTTCCTTTTAATTTCTTGTTATTACATCTCTATTCTTCTAGTTTTACTTGTCATTTTCTTTATTTTGCCATTTTTATGTTTATGAACCATTGTTGAATCTTAATTTTCTTTAATGCAATTTTAAGTTTCCATGTTCTTTTATTGTTGATTTGAGTTGTGATCTTGTGTCCTTGCAATTTGTAGTTGGTAGATTTATATTTCTTGCACATTTTACTATGCTTTCCATGTATGCCTTCCAAGTGTTTGATAAAATGCTTAGATGGATGTTAGAGTAGATTTGAGCATTCTTGGCTTGGAAAGAGTAATTGGGCAATCTTGAGTCATGAAAACCCAACTCATGTTGGTGATCTAGAATTGTTAGCTAATATTATTTCCATTGACGCTAATCTTTTGCTAATTAAATTAGTGAGTTGATTAGGACTTATGGAATATTGTTTCCATTGATGCTAATCTTTTGCTATTTTAATTAGTAAGTCGATTAGGACTTTTGGATTGAGATTAGCTAGTCTCATTAGACTTTCTTCCAATGTTGGAGATGACGTAATGAGATAAATTCTTGTTATTATTGTGGTGTGATTAATTAGTCTTGTTTGACATTCTCCCTATTTGTTGGAGTTAACTAAATAAGATGAATTAATCATTGCATGACTAGGATAGAAAGCCTGTGATCTTAATCTTTGCCATGAATGTCTCTCTTTATTACTTGCTTCCTTTAATTGCTCTCTTTATTTTTCTTGTCATTTATTTTATTGCCCACTCACCAATCAAAACCCCCTTTACCCACTTCATAGCCAATAATCATACAATTCATTGCAACTCTTCGTGAGACGATCCGGAGTCCAAATACTTCGGTTATAAATTCATTTGGGGTTTGTTACTAGTGACAACTCAAATTTTTGCATGAAAGGATTATTGATTGGTTTGGAAACTATACTTCACAACAAGACTCCATTATATAAATTCTAAACCATCAAGAATTCGTTCATCAAACCTTTCTTAATAGGCAAGTAACAAACTTAAAAATTTTTGAATCAATCACATTAATTGTTAGTAAAGATTTTGAAATTATGAGCAAGATAAGAAAAAGATTTTTGAAAATCAATTTGAAATTTTCGAAAATATGAAAGAAAAAATGAAAAAGATTTGATTGTTGAAAAAGATTTGAAAAAGATAGAATTTTTTAATTGAAAATTTGATTTGACTCATAAGAAACAACTAAATTTAAAAATTTTTGAAGAAGTCAACTCAAATTTTCGAAAATTTATGAGAGAAAAAGGGAAAGATATTTTTTTTATTTTTGAATTTTTAATGAAGAAAGAGAAAAACACAAAAAAGACACAAGACATAAAAATTATGAATCAAAACATACAATGCATGCAAGAACACTTTGAATGTCAAGATGAACACCAAGAACACTTTGAATGTCAAGATGAACACCAAGAACTTATTTTTGAAAATTTTTAAGAAAAGAAAAACATGCAAGACACCAAAATTAAAAATTTTTCATGTATAGACACTAACAAATTGAAAATGCATATGGAAAACAAGAAAAGACACAAAACAAGAAATTTTAAAGATCAAACAAGAAGACTTACAAAGAACAACTTGAAGATCATGAAGAATGCAATGCATGAATTTTCGAAAAATGCAAGAAAGAGATAAACATGCAATTGACACCAAACTTATAAATTGACAATAGACTCAAACAAGAAACACAAAATTATTTTTGATTTTATGATTTTAGAAAAATTTTTTGGATTTTTCGAAAATTATTTTGAAAAGGAAAATAAGGATTTCAAAATTTTTAATAGGAATTCCAGGAATCTTGCAATGTTAGTCTAAAACTCCGGTCCAGGAATTAGACATGGCTTACTAGGCAGCTAAGCTTTCAGTGAAAGCTCCGGTCCAAAACACTAGACATGGCCAATGGCCAGCCAAGCTTTAGCATATACAAATCAGACATACAATAGCTGATACTTCATTAAACTTGCTTCTGTGCTGATGAGTGGAAGCCTCGGTCCAAAAGAGTTAGACATGGCTTTACAGCCAGCCAGGCTTCAACATGCTTCATGAAACTCTAGAATTCCTTCTTAAAAATTCTGAAGCCATAGAATAATTTATTTTCAATTTTTTTTTTAAATTTTTTCGAAAATAAATAAAAATAAAGAGTTAAAATTAAAATAAAATTATCTAATCTGAGCAACAAGATGAACCGTCAGTTGTCCAAACTCGAACAATCACCGTTGTCAATGGCTACTTTCCATCCTCTCAGTGAAAATGGTCCAAGATGTGCTGTCACCGCACAGCTATTCATCTGTCGGTTCTCGATCATATTGGAATAGGATTCAGTAATCCTTTTGCGTCTGTCACTACGCCCAGCACTTGCGAGTTTGAAGCTCGTCACAGCCATCACTTCCCGGATCCTACTCGGAATACCACAGACAAGGTTTAGAATTTTTGGACCTCAAGAATGGCCGCCAATAGTTCTAGCCTATACCACGAAGACTCTGATCTCACGATCAGAAGGCTAAGAGATATACATTCAAGCTTGTTTGCATGTAGAATGGAAGTGTTTGTCAGGCACACGTTCATAGGTGAGAATGATGATGAGCGTCACATAATCATCACATTCATCATGTTTTTGTGTGCGAATGGATATCTTAGAGAAGAAATAGGCTTGAATTGAATAGAAAAACAGTAGTACTTTGCATTAATTCATGAGGAACAGCAGAGCTCCACACCTTAATCTATGTTGTGTAGAAACTCTACCGTTGAAAATACATAACAAGGGTTCTATTTATCCTAAACTAGGGAAAAATAGGGAAAAATAGGGAAAAAGACCCCTAGTACAATAGTAAAGAGTTCTATTTATCCTAAACTAGTTACTAGGGTTACAGAATTGAGTAAATAATGCAGAAAATTACTTCCGGGCCCACTTGGTGTGTTCTTGGGCTGAGCATTGAAGCTTCCACGTGCAGAGGTTTTCCTTGGAGTTAAACGCCAGTTTGTAACCTGTTTCTGGCGTTTAACTCTGCTTTGCAACCTGTTTCTGGCATTTAACTCCAGAATAGGGCAGAGAGCTGGCGTTGAACGCCAGTTTGCATCGTCTAAACTCAAGCAAAGTATAGACTATTATATATTGCTGGAAAGCCCTGGATGTCTAATTTCCAACGCAATTAAGAACGTGCCATTTGGACTCCTGTAGCTCCAGAAAATCCACTTTGAGTGAAGAGAGGTCAGAATCCAACAGCATTTGCAGTCCTTCTTCAACCTCTGAATCTGATTTTTGCTCAAGTCCCTCAATTTCAGCCAGAAATTATCTGAAATCACAGAAAAATACACAAATTCATAATAAAGTCCAGAAATGTGATTTTTATTTAAAAACTAATAAAAATATACTAAAAACTAACTAAATCATACTGAAAACTATGTAAAAACAATACCAAAAAGCCTATAAATTATCCGCTCATCAGGAGGCAACCCAATGTTCTTTAATTATATATATTTATTTTTCATTGTTATTTTATATTTTCTTTAGGTTGATGATCATGTGGAGTCACAAAAACAACTGAAAAAGCAAAAACAGAATGAAAAATAGCATTAAAAACAGCACACCCTGGAGGAGGAGCTTACTGGCGTTCAAACGCCAGTAAGGGTAGCAGAATGGGCGTTAAACGCCCAGTCTGGCACCATTCTGGGCATTTAACGCCAGAAAAGGGCACCAGACTAGTGTTTAATGACAGAAAAGGGCACAAAGCTGGTGTTTAAACGCCAGAAAGGGAAGAAAAGCTGGCGTTGAACGCCAGAAATGGGCAGCAACCTGGCGTTTAATGCCAGGATTGGCACTACAAGGGGCGTTTACACACCAACATGGTGCAGGGATGAAAAATCCTTGACACCTCAAGTTCTGTGGACCCCACAGGATCCCCATCTTGACACCTCAACTCTATCTCTCTCTTCTTCACACCTTCCCATAACACCCTTCCCCAAATACCCCTCACCAATCACCTCCACCCACTCTTCCCAAAAAACCCCACCCACCTCACAATTCAAATTCAAACCATTTCCCTCCTAAACCCATTCCATCTCCTCCATTTTCTTCTTCTTCTAATCCCTTTTTCTTCTTTTGCTTGAGGACGAGCAAACCTTCTAAGTTTGGTGTGGTAAAAGCATTGCTTTTTGTAACCATTTATGGCACCTAAGGCCGGAGAAACCTCTAGGAAGAGGAAAGGGAAGGCAGTTGCTTCCAACTCCGAGTCATGAGAGATGGAGAGATTCATCTCAAAAGCCCATCACTAGAAAAAGGATGGAGCAAACAAGAGAGCCCACTCATGGACCTCAACAAAAGCAACCCATTATCCTCCATGAAATCAGAGAGGAGCAACAAAGGCAAGGAAGAGACATTGAGGAGCTCAAGCACTCCATAGGATCTTCAAGAAGGAGAACTAGCTGCCATCACTAAGGTGGACGCGTTCTTTAATTTCCTAGTTCTTATTTTTCTGTTTTTCGATTTCTACGCTTGATGTTCTATCTATGTTTGTGTCTTTACTACATGATCATTAGTATCTTAGTGTCTATGCCTTAAAGCTATGAATGTCCTATGAATCCATCACCTTTCTTAAATGAAAAAATGTTTTTAATCACAAAAGAACAAGAAGTACATGATTTCAAATTCATCCTTGAAATTAGTTTAATTATTTTAATGTGGTGACAATACTTTTTGTTTTCTGAATGAATGCTTGAACAGTGCATATGTCTTTTGAATTTGTTGTTTATGAATGTTAAATTTGTTGGCTCTTAAAAGAATGATGTAAAAGAGAAATGTTATTGATAATCTGAAAAATCATAAAAATTGATTCTTGAAGTAAGAAAAAGCAGTGAAAAAAAAAGAAGCTTGTCAAAAAAAATTTGCAAAATAAAAAAGAAAAAGCCAATAGCCCTTTAAACCAAAAGGCAAGGGTAATAAAAAGGATCCAAGGCTTTGAGCATTAGCGAATAGGAGGGCCTACAGGAATAAAATCCTGGCCTAAGCGGCTAAACCAAGCTGTCCCTATCCATGTGCTTGTGGCGTGAAGGTGTCAAGTGAAAACTTGAGACTGAGCGGTTAAAGTCATGGTCCAAAGTAAAAAGAGTGTGCTTAAGAACCCTGGACATCTCTAATTGGGGACTCTAGCAAAGCTGAGTTATAATCTGAAAAGGTTCACCCAGTTATGTGTCTGTGGCATTTATGTATCCAGGGGTAATACTGGAAGACAAAGTGCTTAGGGCCACGGCCAAGACTCATAAAGTAATTGTGTTCAAGAATCAACAATATTGAACTAGGAGAATCAATAACACTATCTAAATTTTGAGTTCCTAAAGATGCCAATCATTCTAAACTTCAAGGGATAAAGTGAGATGCCAAAACTGTTCAGAGGCAAAAAGCTACGAGTCCCGCTCATCTAATTGGAGCTAAGTTTCATTGATAATTTGGAATTTATAGTATATTCTCTTCTTTTTATCCTATTTTATTTTCACTTGCTTGGGGACAAGCAACAATTTAAGTCTGGTGTTGTGATGAACGGATAATTTATACGCTTTTTGGCATTGTTTTTAGTATGTTTTTAGTATATTTTAGTTAGTTTTTATTTTGTTTTTACTAGTTTTTATTCAAAAATCACATTTCTAGACTTCACTATGAGTTTGCGTGTTTTTCTGTGATTTCAGGTATTTTCTGGCTGAAATTGAGGGACCTGAGCAAAAATCTGATTCAAAGGCTGAAAAAGGACTGCAGATGCTGTTGGATTCTGACCTCCCTGTACTTGAAGTGGATTTTTTGGAGCTACAAAAGCCCAATTGGCACGCTCTTAATTGCGTTGAAAAGTAGATGTCCTGGGCTTTCCAGAAATATATAATAGTCCATACTTTGCTCAAGATTTGATGGCCCAAATCGGCATTCCAAGTCTGCATAAAAATTCTGGCGTCAAAACGCCAGAACTGGCATAAAAGCTGGAGTTAAACGCCCAAACTGGCACAAAAGCTGGCGTTTAACTCCAAGAAAAGCCTCTACATGTGAAAGCTTTAATGCTCAGCCCAAGCACACACCAAGTGACAGTGTATTTGGACCATTTTAACTGAGAGGACGGGAAGTAGCCATTGACAACGGTGATGCCCAACATAGAACTTGCCATGGAAAGGAGTATGAATGATTGGAAGAAGGCAATAGGAAAGTAGAAGTTCAGGAGGAACAAAACATCTTCATACGCTTATCTAAAATTCTCACCAATGAATTACATAAGTATCTCTATCCTATTTTATATTTTATTCATCTTTTAATTATCAATCCTCCATAACCATTTGAATCCGCCTGACTGAGATTTACAAGATGACCATAGCTTGTTTCAAGCCAACAGTCTCCGTGGGATCGACCCTTACTCGCGTAAGGTTTATTACTTGGATGACCCAGTGCACTTGCTGGTTAGCTGTGCGGAGTTGTGAAAAAGAGTTGAGATTACAATTGTGCGTACCACGTTGTTGGCGCCATTGATGATCACAATTTCGTCCACCAATATGCACTCAAGCTATTGCAGTTAGAATGGAGGTGGTTATCAGGCACACGTTCATAGGTGAGAATAATGATGAGCGTCACGGATCATCACATTCATCAGGTTGAAGTGCGAGTGAATATCTTAGAATAGAAATAAGCGTGATAGAATGGAAAACAGTAGTAATTGCATTAATTCATCGAGACACAGCAGAGCTCCTCACCCCCAACCATGGGATTTAGAGACTCATGCTGTCAGAAATACAATATGAAACGTGTAATGTTTCATGAGGTGTGTAAATACAATAGCAAAAGGTCCTATTTATAGAAAACCAGTAGCCTAGGGTTTACAGAAATGAGTAAATGATGCAGAATCCACTTCCGGGCCCACTTTGTGTGTGCTTTGGCTGAGCATTGAGGCTTTCACGTGTAGAGGCTTTTCTTGGAGTTAAACGCCAGCTTTTGTGCCAGTTTGGGCGTTTAACTCCAGCTTTTATGCCAGTTCTGGCGTTTTGACGCCAGAATTTCTATGCTGACTTGGAACGCCGGTTTGGGACATCAAATCTTGAGCAAAGTATGGACTATTATATATTTCTGGAAAGCCCTAGATGTCTACTTTCCAACGCAATTGAGAGTGGGCCAATTAGGCTTCTGTAGCTCCAGAAAATTTACTTCACGTGCAGGGAGGTCAGAATCCAACAACATCTGCAGTCCTTTTTAATCCTCTGAATCAGATTTTTGCTCAGGTCCTTCAATTTCAGCCAGAAAATACCTGAAATCACAGAAAAATACGCAAACTCATAGTAAAGTCTAGAAATGTGATTTTAATTTAAAAACTAATAAAAACATAATAAAAACTAACTAAAATATACTAAAAACATACTAAAAACAATGCCAAAAAGCGTATAAATTATCCGCTCATCACAACACCAAACTTAAATTGTTGCTTGTCCCCAAGCAACTGAAAATCAAATATGATAAAAAGAAGAGAATATACAATGAATTCCAAAAACATCTATGAAGATCAGTCTTAATTAGATGAGCGGGGCTATTAGCTTTTTGCTTCTGAACATTTTTGGTATCTCACTTTATCTTTTGAAGTTTAGAATGATTGGCTTCTATAGGAACTCAGAATTCAGATAGTGTTATTGATTCTCCTAGTTCAGTATGTTGATTCTTGAACACAGTTACTTTATGAGTCTTGGCTGTGACCCTAAACATTTTGTTTTCCAGTATTACCACCGGATACATAAATGCCACAGACACATAACTGGGTGAACCTTTTCAGATTGTGACTCAGCTTTGCTAGAGTCTCCAATTAGAGGTGTCCAGAGCTCTTAAGCACACTCTTTTTGCTTTGGACCACGACTTTAACCGCTCAGTCTCAAGTTTTTACTTGACACTTTCACGCCACAAGCACATGGTTAGGGACAGCTTGGTTTAGCCGCTTAGGCCAGGATTTTATTCTTGTGGGCCCTCCTATCCACTGATGCTCAAAGCCTTGGATCCTTTTTATTTTACCCTTGCCTTTTGGTTTAAAGGGCTATTGGCTTTTTCTGCTTGCTTTTTCTTTTTCTCTTCTCTTTCTTTTTTTCCGCCAATTATTTTTTATTATTTTTTTCGCAAGCTTTTCACTGCTTTTTCTTGCTTCAAGAATCATTTCTATGATTTTTCAGATTATCAAATAACATTTCTCCTTTTCCATCATTCTTTCAAAAGCCAACAATTTTAACATTCATAAACAACAATTTCAAAAATATGCACTGTTCAAGCATTCATTCAGAAAAACAAAAGTATTGCCACCTACATCAAAATAATTAAACTGTTTTAAAATTCGAAATTCATGCACTTCTTTTTCTTTTTCAATTAAAAATATTTTTCATTTAAGAAAGGTGATGGATTCATTTTCATAGCTTTAAGGCATAGACACTTAGACACTAGTGATCATGTAATAAGACACAAACATAAATAAACATAAAGCATAAAAATTCGAAAAATAGAAAATAAAGAACAAGGGAATTAAAGAACGGGTCCACCTTAGTGATGGCGGCTTGTTCTTCCTCTTGAAGATCTTATGGAGTGCTTGAGCTCCTCAATGTCTCTTCCTTGCCTTTGTTGCTCCTCCCTCATGACTTTTTGGTCTTCTCTAATTTCATGGAGGAGGATGGAATGCTCTTGGTGCTCCACCCTTAGTTGTCCCATATTAGAACTTAATTCTCCTAGGGAGGTGTTGATTTGCTCCCAATAATTTTGTGGAGAAAAATGCATCCCTTGAGGCATCTCAGGGATTTCATGATGAGGAATTTCCTCATGCTCTTGTCCATGAGTAGGATCTCTTGTTTGCTCCATCCTTTTCTTAGTGATGGGCTTGTCCTCATCAATGAGGATGTCTTCCTCTATGTCAATTCCAGCTGAATTGCAAAGGAGACAAATGAGATGAGGGAAGGCTAACCTTGACAAAATAGAGGACTTGTCCACCACCTTGTAGAGTTCTAGGGATATAACCTCATGAACTTCTACTTCCTCTCCAATCACGATGCTATGGATCATGATAGCCCGATCTACAGTAACTTCAGACCGGTTGCTAGTGGGAATAATTGAGCGTTGGATGAACTCCAACCATCCCCTAGCCACAGGCTTGAGGTCATGCCTTCTTAGTTGAACCGGCTTCGGCCACAACTTCATAGAAGTGGTCTTGATGGGCCTTTGAGATGAATCTCTCCATCTCCCATGACTCAGAGGTGGAAGCTTTTGCCTTCCCTTTCCTCTTTCTAGAGGTTTCTTCGGCCTTAGGTGCCATAAATGGTTATGGAAAAACAAAAAGCAATGCTTTTACCACACCAAACTTAAGGTTTGTTCGCCCTTGGGCAAAAGAAGAAAGAAGAGAGTAGAAGAAGAAGAAACAGAGGAGATGGGGGGGTTAGTGTTTCGGCCAAGGGGGAAAAGTAGTGTTTAAGATGTGTGAAGATGAAGGGGTGAAGATGGGTTTATATAGGAGTGGAGAGGGGGGCTTTGGTTCGGCCATGTATGGGTGGGTTTGGGAGGGAAAGTGGTTTAAATTTGAATGGTGAGGTAGGTGGGGTTTATGATTTATAGAATATTATATATTGCTGGAAAGCCCAAGATGTCTACTTTCCAACGCAATTGAAAGCGCGCCAATTGGGCTTCTGTAGCTCCAAAAAATCCACTTCGAGTGCAGGGAGGTCAGAATCCAACAGCATCTGCAGTCCTTTTTCAACCTCTGAATCAGATTTTTGCTCAGATCCCTCAATTTCAGCCAGAAAATACCTGAAATCACAGAAAAACACACAAACTCATAGTAAAGTCCAGAAATGTGATTTTTATTTAAAAACTAATAAAAATATAATAAAAACTAACAAAAATATACTAAAAACATACTAAAAATAATGCCAAAAAGCGTATAAATTATTCGCTCATCACATATCTCTTGGGTTTCTAATCTAAGATTAGAACCTTCGTGGTATAGGCTAGAATTATTGGTGGCCATTCCTGAGATCCGGAAAGTCTAAACCTTGTTTGTGGTATTCCGAGTAGGATCTGGGAAGGGATGACTGTGACGAGCTTCAAAATCACGAGTGCTGGGCGTAGTGACAGACGCAAAAGGATCAATGGATCCTATTCCAACATGAGTGAGAACTGACAGATGATTAGCCATGCGGTGACAGCGTATTTGGACCATTTTCACTGAGAGGACGGATGGTGCCATTGACAATGGTGATCCACCAACATACAGCTTGCCATGGAAGGAGGCTTGCATGCATGAAGAAGAAGATAGTAGGAAAGCAGAGATTCAGAAGATAGAGCATCTGCAAAACCTCAACCTGTTCTCCATTACTACAAAACAAGTATTTATTTCATGTTCTTTTACTTTTTACAATTAAATCTGAGAATTATTGATATCCTGACCAAGAGTTACAAGATAACCATAGCTTGTTTCAAGCCGACAATCTCCGTGGGATCGACCCTTACTCACATAAGGTATTACTTGGACGACCCAGTGCACTTGCTGGTTAGTTGTGCGGAATTGCAAAAGTGTGATTGTGATTTCGTGCACCAGTGCTTCATATCTTCATTTAAACTGAAACTCACTGCTCTGCCATCTATCTCAAAGGAGTAAGTTCCTGAGAATGCATCTAGCTTGAACTTTGAAGTCTTCAGGAATGGTCTTCCAAGCAGGATCAATGATGGTCTGCCTGAGTCATTATGGGGTATTTCCAAGATATAGAAGTCAATAGGAAATGTGAGCCCCTTAATGCTCACTAATACATCTACAGCAATTCCAACTACTATAATAATGCTCTTATCTGCTAACACAAAATGAGCTGCCGATATTTTTAAGGGAGGGAGCCTCAAAGTATCATATATAGACAATGGCATTATACTAACACACGCTCCTAAGTCACACATACAGTCAGAAAGTATTACACCTCCAATGGTACAGTTTACCATGCAGGGACCTGGATCACTACATTTTTTAGGTATACCTCCCATTAAAGCAGATATAGAACTACCTAAAGGAATAGTTTCTAACTCATTAATTTTATCTTTATGAATGCATAAATCCTTTAGAAATTTTGCGTATTTAGGCACCTGCTGAATAACATAAAAAAAGGGAACAGTTACCTTAACCTTTTTGAATATTTCTACCATTTTAGGATCAAGTTCCATCTGCTTTCTGGATTTCTTTGCCAGGTGTGGAAAGGGAATAGGAATAGCGTCTTGTACAGCTTCTGTATCCTTTGGTGGTCCATTCCTTTGCGAAGCTACTTCCTCTTCAACCTTGTCCTGTACCTTATCTTCTTCTTCAGCATCTTCCATTTCAGCATCTTCTACTTCTATCACATCCTCAGCTGGGGCGTGTACTATTGGGCTTGGCTCCTTATGGTTCCTCTCTGGCAGTGTGGTTCCGGAACTCAAGGTGATGGCATTGATGCCACCCTTGGGGTTAGGTAGGGGTTGAGAAGGAATTACACTAGAGCTTAAAGGTTGGTTAGTGGAATTAGGTAATGAATCTATCCTGGAGGCGAGAGCTTGTAAAGTGGCATTCAGACCATTTAAAGTAGAGTTTAGCTGCATCTGCATGTCTTGTTGTCCTTGTGCAAGAGAACGAAGCATCTCATCATTTGATGAGGAATTAGGATAGGTTATCTGAGGAACTTGTTATTGGTTATCCTGGGATCCTTGAGATTGTCTTAGGTGAGGTGCTCTATAAGGCTGGTTCTGATTCTGCTGTCTGTTGTTGTTATTCCGCCTCTGGTTTCCATTGTTATCTCTACCTCCTCTATTATAGTTGTCCCTCTAGCCATGGTTGGAATTATCTCTCCAACCCTGGTTGGAGTTGTCCTGCCATCCTTGGTTATAGTTTCCACCTTGGTTGTAATTGCCGCCTTGTTGATTATATCCTTGATTCGGGCGGTCATAGAAGTTATGAGTAGCTGCCACAGTGTTATCTTCTTGTTAGAGCTGTGGACATTCATCAGTATAATGACTATAATCAGCACAAATTTTGCATACTCTCTGTAGGACTAACTGTTGGCTCTGTTGTGGGGGGTGAGGTTGAGCTTGTTGTTGTTGGTTCAACTGCATTTGCTTTAGTAGGTTGGTCATTTCACATATACTCTATGTAAGAGCAGAAGTTTCAATGCTAGAGAAAACCTCTGCAACAGCTTTTGAGTGGTTGTGCCTGTGCCTGTGATTCCTAGTGGACTCAGCTAAGTCGCTGATCAGTTGCCATGCTTCATCTGCGGTTTTGTACATTTTCATAGAACCATTACTAGCACCATCCAGTGTAGTTTTATCCTGAGACTATATGCCTTGTGTTAAGTAGCTGATCAACACCAGTCTGTCGATCATGTGATGAGGGCATGCGTCTAGAAGGTTCTTAAAGCGCTCCCAGTACTCATAAAGAGTCTCTGATTCTCCTTGAACAATGCAAGAGATCTCTTTCCTCAGTCTATCTGTGACTTCAGCTGGAAAGTATTTTTCCAAAAATTCTCTCCTGAGCGTATCCTAGTTGGTAACAGTCGCTTCAGGTTGGGAGTAGTACCACTCCCTCGCCTTTCCCTCAAGAGAAAATGGGAAGGCGGTTAACAGATAGAAGTTTTATCTGCACCATTACGCCTAACAGTAGAACAAGCTGTCTGGAAATCCCTTAGGTGCTTGATAGGCTCTTGAGCAGGTAAGCCATGAAACTTGGGCATCAAGTTAATTAGTGCAGTTTTCAGTTCAAAATCTGCAGCCAGAGTTAGATGATGCACTTGATACGGCTGCAGTGTAAAATCTAGGGCTCCAGCCTCCTGGAGAGTAATCCTCCTAGGTGCTGCCATTCTATCTGCACGTGAATTAACTGAATCAGTAGTAACGGAGCTTGTTTTACTCTCAGATGGCGGTTCAGATTCGCCCTCAGATGAAACTGGTGAATCGATAACAATCACTTTACCACCCTCAGAGGCTATCCTGCATCGAGCTCGCTTAATACGTGAAAGAGTTCTTTCAATTTCAGGATCAAACGCGGCTAAGCTCGAATCAGGCAGTGAACGCATCATTCAATGAAAGAAACATATAGCTCATTGTAAAAAAATAAAAATAAAATATGCAAATAAAATAAAATATGTACACTAATTAATAATTTAGCACACAATTGCAACTCCCCGGCAACAGCGCCAAAAACTGACATGAGGGCAGAAGTCGGCCAATTCAGAAATCAATATAGAGAATGCGTTGAGAGTATAGTTCTTAACCAGCTAAGATCTGCCTTGTCAATTTAGAAAAGTTGTCACGAAATTTAGAAATAAAAATATTGGGAGTATGAGTCCCAGGTCGTCTCCCAATGAGTTGCAGGAAAGGGTGCCAATTTTTTAATTAGGAATTTTCCGAGAGAGTTTGTGTTTGTATAATGAGCAATAAATTAAAGCAATAAAACTAAGAATGATTATTAATATTTTAATAAAGAGTCTTGACTGAGGAAATGATTAATTGGAAGTTCTATCCTTGTTGGGATCTCTTAAGTGTAGTATCAAAAAGGTTGTTGTTTTCACTTAGTTAACCCTTACTAAATAAAGGAAAGTCAAGTGATTGAGCTAATCCTTATTCGCAAATCCTAGTCCTCTCCCGTAGGAAGGTCTAGCGTTAGTAAATACAGAACTAGCCAACAACTTCCAGTTTAATCAACACTTAAGCCTTCCAACTCAAGTGTCTCCTTTTAATCAACCCCATGTCAAGTATGGAGTCTACTCCATTGACATGAATATAATACTCAGAAAAAATATAAGAAGACATAATAAATTAATTAAAATAAAATAGAGACTGAAAATTAATTAAAAGTAAAAGTAATCCTCTTTATCAACAATCCATGAAAATAATCCAATTAGAAATCTAAATAAAGTAAATAAGGATATGGAAGAGTAAGGGACAAAGTAAACAAACTAGAATAATATCTTCAACAGAAGTGATGACTCTTCAATATCCAAAAGCAAAAGCAATAACTAGGAATGTAAAGAGAAACTAGAGGAAGAGTAATTCTCTCTCTAGATTCAGATCTAAAACTAAAATTAATCCTAATGTGAATGAATGTGTATCTCCGTCTATGTGTGTGTGTTGAGTTTCTGCATGTTTTCTGGTCTTATTCTGTGTTTCTGGGCCGAAAATAGGGTTAAAACGCGGCCCAAAATCGCCCCCAGCATTTTCTATTAATTCTGCAGATCGCACAGGTCACGCGTACGTGTCGTCCACACGTTCGCGTCATTCAGCGATTTTCCTTGTCACGCGTACGCGTCATCCACGTGTTCGCGTCATTCGTGCAGACTCCAATCCACGCGTACGCGTCAGGCATGCGCTCGCGTAGCTGCGATTTTCTTCATTCCGCGCGATCGCGTGAGCCATGCGCGCACGTCAGTGTTTGCTAGTCATCTCCTTAGTTTATTGTGTTCCTTCCATTTTTACAAGCTTCCTCTCCATTTTCTAAGCCATTCCTGCCCTATGAAGCTTGAAACACTTAACACACGGATCACGGCATCGAATGGTATCAAGGAGAATTAAAATATACTAATTAAAGATCTCTAGGAAGCAAGTTTTAAATTATAAAACAATATTAGGAAGGGATTATAAAATCATGCAATTAGTATGAATAAGTGGGTGAAGACTTGATGAAACCATTCAATTAAACACAAGATAAACCATAAAATAGTGGTTTATCAGTGTTGATGGTCAATCTCCACATGCTCCAGTGAGAGTATCTTGTTGATTGTGTAGTAATCATCAGTTTGTTGATTTATCTCCAACTGCTGGTATATCAATCTCACTCTATCCCCTTTTGAGAATCCTTCAGTTCGTATCTTCTTGTTCTTCCACCTTTTTGGAGCTCTTTTCTTGTTCTTCTTTCCTTTCTTTGGTGGCTCTTCTTTCTTTACATCAGATTTAATGTCAGGAACTTCCTCTCCATAGATCACATCTTTAATCTCTTCCTGCTTTCTCTTTTTAGCCTTCTCATGTTCCTTACCCTCTTTTCCTTCTCCACTGTCCATCTCTTGCTTCACAAGTGAGCTGAGGAGTGTCTCTTTGGCTTTTTCTTCCCCATGTATATCTTCTTCTTCAACCTTCATGCATCTTTTCTCTTCAGCAGTATGCTGTACTTCTTGGAAGACATTTAAGGTGATTTTCTCATCATTTACTCTCAAGGTCATTTCTCCTTGTTCCACATCAATGATGGCCCTTGCTGTGGCCAGGAAAGGTCTTCCCAGTATAATAGAGTCACTCCCTTCTTCTTCTAAGTCCAGAATTACAAAGTCTGCTAGAAATTTGAATTTCCCTACTCTGACCAAGAGATTTTTAATCACCCCCTTGGCAATTACCAGAGATCTATCCACTAGCTCCAATGACATCTGTGTAGGCTTCACTTTTTCTATAGATATCCTTCTCATCATGGACAGAGGCATGAGGTTAATACTGGATCCCAAATCACACAGTGCCTTGTCAATGACTGTATTACCAATGGTACAAGGCAATTAGAAGCTTCCAGGGTCTTTGAGTTTTGGTGGAATGCCTTCTTGGATCACTGCACTGAACTCCTGGGTTAGGATCACTATCTCTTTCTTATTCCAGCTCCTTTTCTTGTTGATGAGCTCTTTGAGGAATTTCGCATATAGAGGCATTTGTTCTAGAGCCTCAGCAAGTGGGATATTGATCTCTAGCTTCATAAACACTTCTAGGAACTTGGGAAACTGTTGATCTTTAAGCTCTCTGTTAAACCTTTGAGGATATGGAATGGAGGGAGTGTATGGTTTCTCCTCCTTCCTCTGCTCTTGTGATTGTTCCTCAATATCTTGCTTTCCTTTCTTTGAAACTTGAGGTTCCTCCTTCTCCTTGAGCTTCTCTTGGTCTTGCTTTCCTTTTTCTCCTTCTTGCTTTTTGTTGCCAACATCATTCTCCACAGGCTTCTTGTTAGTTTCTTTCTCAGCTGGCCTCTTGTCGTTTACCAAAGTTCTTCCACTCCTTAATTGGATGGCTTTGCACTCTTCTTTGGGGTTGGGAATGGTGTAACTTGCTAGTGCATTATGTGCTCTTTCAGCCACTGTTTGCTTGGATAATAATCCAATTTGCCTTTCCAAGTTCCTCAGTGAATCTTCATTGCTCTTGTTGGCTAGCTCTTGATGTTTCATCATTTTCTCCATCAATATCTCCAAGTTGGAGATCCTTTGAGATTCCTGGGGTAGTTGTGGTTGATTATGGAATATTGAGGGTGGATGATAGTTATTTTGGTTAGTGGATGAGTTGTTGGGTAGATAGTAGTTGGATTGGGGTTGATTATTTTGTGGTTTTCTGTATTGGTTTTGGTTAGTGTTTGGCTGGTTTTGATGGTTTGTGTTTCTGAAGTTGTTTTGGTTTGAATTTCTTTGCCAAGGTTGCTGGTTTTGGTTTTCTCCCCATTTCAGATTGGGGTGGTTTCTCCAGGATGAGTTGTAAGTGTCTCCATGGAAGTCATTTGATCCAGAACCTTGGTTGTGCATGTACTGCACTTGCTCTTGCTGCTGCTCTTCATAATTTTCCTTTTGCTGTCCCCACACCACTGGTGGTTGGTTGGTTGTGCTCACTGCTGCAAGTTGCAATCCATCAATTCTCTTTGACATTATTTCAATTTGTTGTTGGAGCTGCTGGTGCATGAGTTTGTTCTGAGCTAATATAGTATCAACTCCTTCAAGCTCCAATACACCCTTCTTTGGAGCTGCTTGCCTTTCAGACGAGTAAAAATACTCATTGTTGGCCACCATGTCTATGAGATCATGTGCCTCTTGAGTAGTTTTCATCATTTGCAAAGATCCTCCTGAGGAATAATCCAAAGCTTTCCTTGAAGGTAAGGACAAGCCTTCATAGAAATTCTGCAACTCCACCCATTCAATGACTCTCCTTCTTGCTGTCTGAAGGTTTGCACATCAGTTTTTAGCTTAATAACTCTTTGGGGTGGATAGAATTTGGCTAGAAATTTTCTAACCAATTCATCCCAGCTGGTAATACTCTCCTTAGGGAAGGTTTCTAACCAATGTGTGGCTTTGTCTCTCAGTGAAAATGGGAATAAAAGAAGCTTATAGATGTCAGGGTTGACTCCATTGGTTTTTCCAGTGTCACAGATTCTCAAAATCACAGAGAGGTGTTAGTTTGAATCCTCAACATCACTACCTCCGTATTGACAATTGTTTTGAACCAGGGTAATCAATTGAGGCTTGAGTTCAAAGTTATTGGCATTGACATTGGGGGTTAGGATGCTACTCCCACAATTCTTTGGGTTGGGGATAGTGTAGGAGGCTAAGACTCTTTTCTAAGGCTAGCCATTGTTGTTGGCCATACCATCAGTTGGATCTGGAATGTTATCATCCATTACTTGATCTTCCTCCTCTAATTCCTCTTCACCAATAACTCTTTTCCCTCTTGCTTCTCTTCTCAATCTTCGGAGGGTTCTCTCGTCAAGGTTAAAAGATGTGGATTCACTTCTTCCTCCTCCTGACATAAAACACAAAACCAAAAACTAAAATGAAATACTCTACTGCTAGACTGAGGTTAGTGTTAGCTTAAGCAAAAATTCAAACAGTTAGTGTGCTTACTAAAAACAAAAAGAAAATGCTTAATCTAGATTATCACCCTACTTAATTATTGTCAATCCAAATCAATCCCCGGCAACGGCGCCAAAAACTTGATGAGGAAAAAATGATTCCACACAAACTCACCGGCAAGTGTACCGAGTCGCATCAAGTAGTAATTACTCACAAGAGTGAGGTCAATCCTACAGATTGATGGATTGAGCAATTTATTTATGTGATGAATTTAGTTAAGCGAATATTTGATGATTTGAGTGATTTTGATTAACAGAAGCTAAATTGCAAGAAAATAAAAGGTGTAGAAGGTAAATTGACTGAATCTAAAGGTGCTGAAGAAGTAAATTGCAGAAACTTAAAGAGCACGAAAGTAAAAGAGGTGAAACTTAAATTGCAAGAAAAGTAAATTGCAGAAACTTAAAGTGCAATAAATGTAAATTACTGAATCTAAATTGCTGAGAAATGTAAATTTGCTTGAAGAGTAAAAGGGATTTAGGTACTGGGATTCAGAATTGAACAAGAAAATGCAAGCTAAAGTGAATCAGAGAGCTCTGAGATGAAGAGATTCAGCTCAGTAGCCAAATAAAAATGTAAAATTGCTTGAAGAAATAAATAGCAAGAAAACTTAGCTCAATTATGAAATTCTAAAAGAGAACATGAAGATCGAAGAAGAGCAATGAGATCATAAATCAGATCTAGATCTCATTTACTTCCTTGACCAAGCAGAAAAGAAATTGCAGAAGAAATAAAAATAAAAACAGCAAAAGAAGCTTAGATCCAATTCTCTAATTCCCAAAACTATATGAAAGAAAAGCAAAGATGATTCTCATATTAGGAATCAATGGAGCTCTTCAATCTCAATTCAAAAACCCAAAAACAGAAAGTAGAGTTGCAAAAGAAAGAAAATGAAAACAGAAAGCAAATCAGATCCAATCCCAATTCCCAAATTCAACAAATGAAAATTAAAAGTGAGAAAACTAAAAATGAGCTAAAGGTCCCCTACAAATCAAATTAACTCCTATTTATACACTTTCTATTTTGGTCTTCAAAGCTTGGAGTGGGCCTTTTTATTTTGGATTTGAAGAAAGATGGGTCCGGTTGGATTTTGTTCAAGTGGTATGGGTCATGGTATATGTGGTTAGCTCCCAGGGTAGCATTCAGTTGGGTTTTGTGAACGCTATGTTCACTCTTGTGGCTACCCTCATGCCAAGCCTCCATGCCTAGCGTTCACTCTTTGAACGCTACGTTCAAATTGTGAACGCTACACTTGATTGCTTGCTTTCCTTGGCTTCCTCTTCGAGCACTATGTTGCAATTCTTGAGCGCTACTCCTTTGTTTTGATGCTGTGCCTTGCTTCCCTTGGTTGAGAGGCACGAAAAATGTGAAGAAAGGGAGTGCTACGTTGCCTTTTCCAAACGCTGGGCTTTGCTCCCTTGTCCCCAAGCCTTGAGTCGCGAGAAAGTTCACTAAAGTGAACGCTGCGCTTGAAATTTTGAGTGCTACCTAGTTTGATTGCTTCGAGCCCAGCTTTGCTTCTTCGATAAAGGTGGAACTTATGAACGTAACGTTCACTTCTTTGAACGCACATGCCTTGGCTTGGTTAGTTCCCTTGTGAATGCCACGCTTTAATGTCATAGGCCACGCTTTTAAAAGAATGGCCTAAGGTCCAAAACGTGCTCAAACTTCAAAGTGTGCCAAAAATTCTTCTTTCCCCTTTTTCATCATTTCTTCACCTACAAGCAACCAAACAACTAATCAAAGTCTCACCAAAATCACTTGATCCTTGCATCATTTATAAAATCAATCAATTTTAGCATAAAACCTATGATTTTGTGTAAAATAGATAATGTTTGATTGATTCAAGAAAATCATGAAAATCCACTCCAATCACTTACTTATTGTGCAAGAAAGTGCATAAAACCTAATGAAACTAATGAAAAATGCTTGTAACACTAGCATAAGATGACTTGTCATCAGTTAGTAGACACAATTGTGTCAAATAGTTAATATGCTTGAAAGAAAACAAAAGAAAAATGCCTAATCTAGACTATCACACACTTAGTCATTGTCAATCTAAATCAATCACTGGCAACGGCGCCAAAAACTTGATGACGCAGTGACATGGCGGAAATTGGCTGATTAAGAATTGATAGAGAAAACAGTGTTGCAAGTACAGTTCTCAACCGACTAAAATCTGCTTATCAATTTAGAAAAGAATTGTCACAAAATTAAGAACGGAATACTGGGAGTAAAAATTCCAGGTCGTCTCCCAATGAGTTGACAAGAGAGTGCAGCTTATTGGTCAGAGGTTTTCCAAGAAATTTTTGAGTTTGAGAAACAGAAAAATAAATAATTGTAAATTGAAGCAATGGAAATTAATGAGAGGATTTATATAATTTCAAATAAAAGCTTTGACCGGGAGAAGATTAATTAGAAGTTCTATCCTTGTTGAATTTTTCCAAGTGTAATAATAAAAGGTTGTTGTTCTACTTGGTCATCCCTTACTTAATAAGGGAAAGTCAAGTAACTAACTAACTAACTCTATCACCCAAGTCCTAATCCTCTCCTAGGGGAGGATTAGATTCAGAGACCAGAGAGTCAGCCAACAACTTCCAGTTAAGATTAACACTTGAGTATTCCAACACAAGGTTCTCCTCTTAATCAACTCCCAATCAAGTTAGGGAATTACTCCATTAACATGAATACCATCTTCGTTGATATGAAAAAGGAATAGAAAAGAGACATGATAATTGAAATAAAATTGGAAGCAATTAAATAAATAATAAAATTAAATGAAAAAGTTTTCCTTGCATTAATAAATTCTAAAAACAATCCAATTGTAATTCTGAACAAAAATTAAGGATATGGAAGAGTAAGGGAAAAAGAAAGCAAACTAGAATAATAATGACTTCAACGGAGGTAATGACTCTTTTCAATATCCCAAGCAAAAGCAATAAACTCTAAAACTATGAATGTAAAGAACCCTAGAGGAAGGAGTAGAATCCTCTCTAAGATTCAAAACTAAACTAAAACTATGCGTAATGTGAATGTGTGTTGAGTCTCTGCTGTCCCCTGGCTCTAGTCTGTATTTCTGGGCTGGAAACTGGGTACAAATTCGGCCCAAAATTGCCCCCAGTATTTTTTGCAACTTCTGCAGATCGCGCATGTCACGCGTACGCGTCAGTCACGCGTACACGTCGCTGGTCATCTTCGCGTATCACGCGTACGCGTCAATCACACGCACGCGTCTCCGTGCAAACTCCAATCCATGCGTATGTGTCAGGTACGCGCACGAGTCGCTGTAAATTTCTCCAAATCGCACGCACGCGTGAGCCATGCGTGCGCGTCGATGCTCGCTGGTTATCTCCTTAGCTTCTTGTGCTCCTTCCATTTTTGCAAGCTTCCTCTCC
This sequence comes from Arachis hypogaea, assembly GCF_003086295.3. Taxonomy (NCBI): domain Eukaryota; kingdom Viridiplantae; phylum Streptophyta; class Magnoliopsida; order Fabales; family Fabaceae; genus Arachis; species Arachis hypogaea. The sequence continues at coordinate 81,916,311 of NC_092054.1, forward strand.
ATCCTCTAAGCCATTCCTGCCCTATAAAGCCAGAAATACTTTATACATGGATCACGACATCGAATGGTATAAAGGGGAATTAAAATACACAAATTAAAGGCTTAGGAAGCAAGTTTTCAATCATAGAACAAAACTAGGAAGGAATTGTAAAATCATGCAAATAGTATGATTAAGTGTGTAAAGATTTGATAAGAGCCACTCAAATCAGCACAAGATAAACCATAAAATAGTGGTTTATCAAACTCGCCACACTTAAACATTAGCATGTCCTCATGCTAAGCTCAAGGAGATAAAATAAATGAATGGGGAAAGTAAGACTCATGAGATGCAACCTATATATGAATGCAACTATATGCTAAGATGGTTCTGCATACTTGGTTAAAAGTAAATAAGTTCTTCAAGACAAACTTAAATCAGATATCACTAATTCAAATTATACAGTAAATACGAGTAAACTTGTAAGAAGACAGCTCATGAAAGCAGGAAACATAGAATCAAGTATTGAACCCTCACTGGTAGTGTATGTGCACTCTAATCACTCAAGTGTATGGGGTAATTCACTCTAGTCTCCTCTAGTCATGCTTTCTAAACTTTGTTCTTCACCTAACCAATCAACAAATATTTAATGTACCAATGCAAACATGATGAGGTCTTTTCAAGGTTGTAATGGGGCTAAGGTAAGGGTGAGGATATATGTATGGCTAAGTGAGCTATAACTTGAATCTTTGGCTAACCTAAGTTCTCACCTATACACACACTCTATATACTTCTAAAATCATGCCTAGCTACCCAAAATTCCCACTTTTGTATTACATACTCATGCATCAACTCTTCTTTAATTGTATCACATATGCATTGATTTTTCATTAGCTTAACATTGGGGTAATTTTGTCCCCTTATTTATTTATTTATTTATTTAATTGAATATTTTTTGATTTTTTTTAATTAAAAATATAAAAGTAAACATAACATATTAATGCACATGGATTTTTTTTTCTGGTCTCACATGAGTAGGTACCCAAATTCCTAATATTTTATCATAACACATTCCCTATTAACCCATGTTCCCACAGTTTCCCCACACTTAGTTGATACACAATCTCTATCTTAAGCTAACCAAAGATTCAATTGGGGTAATTAATTGTTTTTTGCTTAAGGCTAGTGATGTGGTAAAATATAGAATAAATGGGGATTAAAAGGCTCAAGGTGGCTAACAAAGGTAATTGAAAGGGTAGGCCATTTGGGATAAGTGAGTTAATAACAAATGATGGCCTCGATCATATGCATGCATATAAATACGTTAAACATTGGACATATAGAGTGGAATAAACTATAGATTACAATCATAGAAAAGAAAACACACAAGAATAAAATATTATGGTTAAGTAGTGTAACCATGTAATTAAGCTCAAATCTCACAGGTTGTGTGTTCTTAGCTATAATTCATGTTCCAATTTATAGTCTTCAAACAAGTTTAACACACATTTTTCAATTTAAATTAGTGAAATATTATAAAATAGAGTCTTGAAAAGAAGTTTATTACTTTAACCAAGCAAACATACATGCAAACAATTATTATCATGCAATCTATTCTATTTAACAAAAGAAAAACTAAAATGTTGGTGTTAAGAGAGAGAGCTTACCTTTGGAAGTTAGGTACTGACCGACCTCCCCACACTTAAAGCTTGGCACCATCCTCAGTGCCATCATTTAGGAACAAAGGGGGCTGGTAACAACATCTCCACAGTCGGGGTTGTCATGGCTCCCGGTGCTGGTAGGTGAAGTGGAGTCCCGAGTGTCTGGTTCTTCTTCAGGTGGGTGGTTGCCAACAATCAGCTCCTTGAGGTATGTAAATTGGCGCTTGTTACAGCCCTCCATTCTCTTTGCCTGTCGGTCAAGCCGGTCTAATCTCTGAAGTATCTGAAGGAGCAGTTGATTTGTTGAAGGTTCTTGTGATGTGGAAGGAGAAGGAATATCTCTGGCCGGGTCTCCAGTCCGGCTGGTAGTGGCTGCTGGAGGTCTGATGTACTTTTCATTGGGGACATACTGATCGTACCACGGAATTATGGTCTTGGTGTCCCCAACTCTGTAGGAGACTCCGGCTGCCGAGACTAGATCTAAAACTAAGGCGGGAAAGGGTAGGTTGCCCGCAATCTGTACGTGTCCCATAGCGTGCCGGAGGTGTCTTGGTAAGTTGAGAGGCTGGTCTGTAAGGATACACCAAAGGAGAACAGCCATGTCTGCTGTGAAAGAGGACTCGTGAGTGCTCAGAAAGACGTAGTGGGACATAATCTGTGCCCATACTCGAGCCTCCAAGGTAAGTGCTGAAGGCAATATACCCTTAGGTCGGGATCGATGGTATCCATATATCCATCTGCTGCCAGGTTGTGCTATAACTCTGAGGATGGCATCCCAGTCAAATTGGTATGTCTGGCACTTTAAAGAGGCTTCTTGGTATGCGTCCAATCCTTCTGGGGTAGGGGGAGATCTAAAGCGTGCTGAATGGCCCCTTCAGTTATGGGGACTTGCTTCTGACGGACATAGACAGACTGCAAGGCTGGCATGTGAAAATTGGAGTAGAATTCAACTACCCATGAGAGGTTAACCTGTCATGGCTGCCTCCGTAAGAATTCCCATTGTCTACGCTCAATGCGGGGCTCAACAAACTCAACAATGTGGGTAGGAAGGATGAGTAGGTGCTCATTATTGTAGTTTTGCTCAGCTTGGATGGGGAACATCTACTCACAGTAGTGGTTAGTGAACCACGCAGTGTCCCTTGCTGGAGAGGCTTTCTCAGTTTCATCGACCTTGATGATCCTCTTGACCCGCTTTGTTGATGGCTTGACTGATGTTGAGGATGGTTCCGCAGCTGGTGCTTTTTTCATTCCTGTCCTCGCGGGTGGCTTATTAGAGGCTTTCTCTTTACCTTTCCTGGTGGCCATCCTGAAAAGGGATAAAAGAAAGGGACATGAAATCAAGTAGCTAGAACCGGGAGGAGGAAAATACAAGTGATAATCAATGCCAAGGTAAAGAAGAATGTCATAAATACATGGTCGCGACTCCATGTAATCAGGACATCAATGGAAATATAGCATGATAAATTAAGACAATTAGATGGAAGATATTTATTAGCATGCCGGAAAAGGCATGAGTAGCATAGATTAAGCATTAATTGCTCAATTTGATTATCAAATGTAACAAACTAACAATCACGTTTGTATTGACAATTATTTTTAATTAATAAAAGGTTGCAAGGGTTTTGTGAAAAACAGACAGTAGAGTAGAATAATAGAATAATTAAGAATTCACAATGCCATATAGACTTTTCACAAAAACTTGGTAGGCATGTAAAATATTTTAGGAAAAGGATGAAATCCAACATGCATGCAACCCAAAAATTAGTATTAATTGTCAAATCACACCCTAATATATCCACAAGCAAAATATATAGAAGAAAACAATCACCCATTTAAATTTCTAACACCAACATAAAAAATGCATGCAAGAAGAAAGAAAAAAAAACCATAGATAATGAAATTAAAAGAAAAATAAAGAAGAAGGAAACATAAATTAAAGTAATAATGAAAGAGTAAAAGGGGAAGAAGAAAAAACCTTGATGAAGAAGATGAAGAAGGAGAGAAGAAAGTAATAGAAAGTAAGAAAGAATAAGGAAGAAAAAATAAAGAAAAGAGAAATAATTAAGATTGAAAAGAATTAGGACTGGGGGAGAGGAGATTTGAAATCAAGCGCTGAAGTGGATAAACTATGCTTCGCATGCAACGCGTACGCGAGCATCACACGTACGCGTGGATCGTGTTATTTTCAAGCAACGCGTACGCGTCCCTGACGCGTACGCGTGACATGGGTTGTGCAGTTGGCGCGAAGGTAGCCCCGCGCACGCACAACTCTCTGTCCAATACGCACATTTGCCAAATTTTAAACGAGGCGTTCGTGTCAGAGACGCGCACGCGTGGGTGGTCTGGATGGGAAAACGACGCGTACGTGTCAGGGACGCGTACGTGTGATAGGATTTGTGCTTCTAGCACAGTTCCAGCCCCACACCATCATAACTCTCTGGCCATACATCCATTTACGCCGATTTGTAGGGTCACGCGTACGCGTGAGTGACGCGTACGCATGAAGGGCGGAACTTGCAAGCGACGCGTACGTGTCAGGGACGCGTACGCGTGGGTGCTTTAGGCTGACGCGCACGCGTGGGTGCGTTTGTGCCTAAAGCACGCCTCCAGCCCTACTCCCACACAACTCTCTGTTCAATTCTTCTTTGTCTCGCACGCACATATGACGCGTACGCGTCAGTGACGCTTGCGCGTCGTGTGTTTTTTTTTCATGCAATATGCAGAATGCAGATGAATGTGCAGAAATTATGAATGACTACTGTGGAAAGCAAAAGAAAATAAAACTAAGAATGAAAAGGGACGATCATACCATGGTGGGTTATCTCCCACCTAGCACTTTGCTTTTACGTCCTTAAGTTGGACGGTTTAGTAGCGCAGTCTTCTGCTGTTGGTGGATCTTCCAAAAGGAAGATCTCCAGCTCCTTGTTTTTCTCATCTTCTCACCATGATACAGCTTTAAGCGATATTCATTGACCTTGATAAAATTGGATCTTGAAAGATGACTCAGGTGAAAGACTCCGTATGGCTCTGCCTTCTCTACTCTGTAGGACCTTCCCTTCTTGATCTCAGCTTGCCTGGCATGAGCCTCAGCCTTGAGTTGTAAAGGAGAACTAGCTCCCCAGGTCTAAACTCTCTTCTCTTGATATGCTTGTCATGCATAGCCTTCACCTTCTCCTTATACAGCCTGGAGTTGTCATATGCTTCCAGTCAAAGGGTCTCCAGTTCTGCTAGTTGCAGTTTTCTTTCAGCACCGGCCTTCTCAAATCCCATGTTGCATTCCCTTACCGCCCAGAAAGCCTTGTGTTCCACCTCCACTGGGAGGTGACAAGCCTTTCCGTATACTAGGCGAAAGGGACTCATATCAATGGGTGTCTTGTATGCTGTCCGATAAGCCCAAAGCGCATCAACAAGTCTGGTGCTCCAGTCCTTCCTATGAGGCTTGACTATCTTCTGCAGAATGCACTTGATCTCTTTGTTAGACACCTCTGCTTGCCCATTAGTCTGGGGATGATAAGCTGCAGCTACCTTGTGAATGATGCCATGTCTCTTTAGTAGGCATGTCAATCTCCTATTATAAAAGTGAGTGCCTTGATCGCTCACGATTGCTCGTGGTGATCCAAAGCGACAGATAATATGGTTTCTAACAAAAGAGACAACAGTGTTAGCATCATCAGTATGGGTAGGAATTGCTTCCACCCATTTAGAAACATAATCTACAGCTAACAGTATATAAAGGTAACCACTAAAGTTTTGAAATGGACCCATGAAGTCAATGCCCCAAACGTCAAAAATCTTACAGAATAGCATAATCTGCTGAGACATCTCACCCCTCTTGGATATATTCCCAAAACCTTTGGCATGGGGGACAAGATTTACAGAAGCCAGTAGCATCTTTAAAAAGAGTAGGCCACCAGAATCCACAGTCTAAAATTTTTTTAGCTGTTCTTTGAGGGCCAAAATGTCCTCCACTCTCCGAAGAGTGGCAGGCCTCTAAAATGGACTGGAATTCTAATTGAGGCACACACCTTCTAATTATCTGGTCAGCACCATACCTCCATAAATATGGGTCATCCTATATATAATATTTGGACTCGCTTTTCAGCTTGTCCTTCTGATGCTTAGTAAAATTGGGAGGGAAGGTATGACTAACTAGATAATCAGCTACAGGTGCATACCAAGGAACTACTTCAGATACTGCATGTAAGCTATCAAATGGAAAAGCATCATTGATAGGAGTGGAGTCATCCTTAATGTGCTCAAGGCGACTCAAGTGGTCCGCCACTAAATTCTGAGAACCACTCATATCCTTAATTTCTAAATCAAATTCTTGCAGCAGCAGTATCCAACGTATTAGCCTTGGTTTGGACTCTTTTTTAGCTAATAAATATTTTAGAGTTGCATGGTCTGAGTACACTACCACCTTAGTACCAAGTAAGTAGGCTCGAAATTTATCCAAAGCAAAAACAATAGCCAGAAGCTCTTTTTCAGTGGTAGTGTAATTAGACTGAGCAATGTCTAAGGTCTTTAAAGCATATGCAATTACAAAAGGATCCTTACCTGCGCACTGGGCCAGCGCTGCTCCTACAGCATGGTTGGAGGCATCACACATAATCTCAAAGGGCTGGCTCCAGTCTGGTCCTCTCACAATTGGAGCTTGAGTCAAGGCGATCTTCAGCTTATCAAACGCTTCCATACAGTCCTCACTCAGCTCGAACTCAACATCCTTCTGTAACAGTCTGGATAAAGGTAATGGTACCTTACTGAAGTCATTGATGAATCTCTGGTAGAAACCTGCATGGCCAAGGAACGAACAGACTTCCTTTACGGAGGAGGGATAAGGTAAACTAGAAATGACATCTACCTTTGCTGGATCTACAGAAATACCAGTATTAGAGACAACATGTCCTAGAAAAATACCTTGTTTGACCATAAAATGACACTTTTCAAAATTCAAAACAAGGTTTGAACTAACACACCTGTCTAATACTCTAGATAAACTATCCAAGCAAAGGCTAAAGGGATCACCGTATATGCTAAAATCATCCATGAAAACTTCCATATAGCTCTCAATAAGATCAGAGAAAAGACTCATCATGCAACTTTGGAAAGTAGCTGGTGCATTGCATAAGCCAAAAGGCATCCTCTTATAAGCATATGTTCCAAAGGGACATGTAAAAGTAGTCTTTTCCTGATCTTCAGGAGCTATATGAATCTGAAAATAGCCTGTGTAACCATCTAAAAAGCAGTAATGCGATTTACCTGGCAGGTGATCCAGCATTTGATCAATGAATGGCAGGGGGTAGTGATCCTTACGAGTGGCCTGGTTGAGGCGCCTGTAATCAATGCACACCCTCTAGGAATTCTGCACTCTATTTTCTATGAGCTCTCCATGCTCATTCTTCATGGTAGTGACTCCAGACTTCTTGGGCACCACTTGTACTGGGCTGACCCATTCACTGTCTGAGATGGGGTAGATGATATCTGCCTCAAGTAATCTGGTCACTTCCTTCTTGACAACTTCCAAGATGGTGGAGTTCAGCCGCCTTTGAGGTTGACGGACAGGCCTTGCTCCCTCTTCTAAAAATATCTTGTGCTCATAAACTTGAGGGCTTATGCCTACTATATCTCCCAAGCTCCACCCAATTACTTTTTTATGTCTTCTCAGCATAGTAAGCAACTACTCCTCTTGTTGGGATGTCAGGTCCTTTGCAATGATAACTGGGAGCTTCTGATTATTCTCAAGGTAAGCACACTTGAGGTGGGATGGAAGGGGCTTTAACTCTAATTTCTACTCATGGTTAGGTACTTGATCTTCTGGAGCTAGTGATGGTGGCAAAGTGTCCTCATTGTGTTCAGAGGGTTTCCCTACACTTGGATCTTGCTCCATGTGCATCTCTTCTACTTCTTCTTGGTGAACTACAGCTACAGTCTCATCAATGATGTCGCACTGGAAGATGGAATGGTCTTCCGGAGGGTGCTTCATAGCTTCATCCAAATTGAAGCTCACTGCTCGGCCTTCTATCTCAAAAGAATAAGTTCCTGAGAAGGCATCCATCTTGAACTTTGAAGTCTTTAGGAATGTTCGTCCAAGCAAGATGGATGACGGTCTACCTGAGTCATTAGGGGGCATTTCCAAGATGTAGAAGTCAATGGGAAATGTGAACCCCTTAATGCTTACCAGCACGTCCTCAGCAATTCCAACCACTGTAATAATGCTTTTATCTGCTAACACAAAACAAGCAGCCGACCTTTTTAAGGGAGGGAGCCTCAAAGCATCATATATAGACAAAGGCATAATACTCACGCACACTCCTATACCACACATGCAGTCAGAAAATATGACACCTCCAATGGTACAGTTAACCATGCATGGCCCTAGGTCACTACATTTTTCAGGTTTATCCCCCATTAAAGCAGATATGGAACTACCTAAAGGAATAGTTTCTAACTAATTAATCTTATCCTTATGCATGCACAAATCCTTTAGAAACTTCGCATATTTAGGTACTTGCTGAATAACATCAAAAAGGGGAATAGTTACCTCAACCTTTTTGAATATTTCTACCATTTTTGGGTCAAGTTCCATCTGCTTTCTGGACTTCCTTGCAAGGTGCGGAAATGGGATGGGGATGGCATCTCTGGTAGTTTTTGCTTCTTCTGGTGCACCAGTCCCTGGTTGAGCTGCTGCTTCTTCAGCCATGTCTTGCACTTCATCTTCCTCTTCAACATCCTCCACTTCAACCATGTCCTCAACTGGGGCATGTTCTTGTGGGCTTGGCTCCTCATGATTCCTCTCTTGAAGTGTGGTTCCGAACCTCAAAGTGATGGCATTAATGCCACCTTTGGGGTTGGGTAAGGGTTGAGAAAGAATTCCACTGGAGCTTAAAGGTTAATTGGTGGAAGTGTTCATTGATCTAATCTGTGAGACAAGAGCTTGTACAGCAGAGGTGAGACCATTTAAGGTGGAGCTAAGTGTGTTCTCCATGGCTTTTTGTCTTTGCTCAATAGACTGAAGCAATTCGTCATTAGAAGAAGAAGGGTGATAAGTAATCTGAGGGGTCTGCTGTTGGTTGTTCTGAGACGCTTGGGACTGCCTTAGGTGAGATGCTCTGTGAGGCTGGTTCTGGTTCTGCTGATACTGGTTATTTTGATTGTTGTTATTATTCCACCTCTGATTTCCCTAGTTATCCCTACCTCCTCTGTTATGGTTGTCCCTCCAGCCTTGGTTGGAATTATCTCTCCACCCTGGTTGGAGTTATCTTGCCAGCCTTGGTTATAGTTCCTACATTGGTTATAGTTGCTGCCTTGTTGATAGTATCCTTGATTCGGGCGGTCATAAAAATTGTGAGTAGCTGCCAAGGTATTGTCCTCTTGTTAGAGCTGTGGACACTCATCAATGTAATGACTATAATCAGCACATATTTCGCATACTCTCTGAGGAACCAGTTGTTGACTATGTTGTGGTGAGGGGGTTGAGATTGTTGTTGGCTCAGATATATCTGCTTCAGTAGGTTGGTCATCTCACACAGAGACTGTGTAAGAGCAGTAGTCTCAATGCTAGAGGAAACCTCTGCAACAGCCATGGAATGGTTGTTCCTGTGCCTAGAATTCCGAGTGGACTCAGCTAGATCAGTGATCAGTTGCCACGCTTCATCCGCGGTCTTGTACTTTTCAGAGAACCATTACTCGCACCATCCAATGTAGTCTTATCCTGAGGCTTCATGCCTTGTGTGAAGTAGCTAATCAACACCAACTTGTCAATCATGTGGTGGGGGAATACATCCAGAAGATTCTTGAAGCGCTCCCAGTACTCATAAAGAGTTTTTGATTCACTTTGAATAATGCAGGAGATCTCCTTCCTCAGTCTGTCTGTAACTTCAGCCAGAAAGTATTTTTCCAAGAATTCTCTCTTGAGCGTGTCCCAGTTGGTAACAACTACCTCGGGTTGAGTGTAGTACCACTCCCTTGCCATTCCCTCAAGAGAAAATGAGAAGGCGATTAGCAGAATAGAAGTTTTATCTGTACCATGACGACTAATAGTAGAACAGGCTGTCTGAAAATCCCTGAGGTGCTTTATAAGCTCCTGAGCAGGTAAGCCATGAAACTTAGGCATCAATTTGATTAGCGACGTCTTCAGTTCAAAATCTGCAGCCAGATTTGGGTGACGCGCTTGATACGGTTGCAGTGTAAAGTCTGGGCTCCAGCTTCCTGGAGAGTAATCCTCCTGGTCTCCGCCATATTACCTATGCGTAAATCAACTGAATCAGTAGTAGATGAGCTTGTTTCTTCCTCAAATTCTGCTTCAGATTCGCTCTCAGATAAGACTGGTGAATTGGCAATAACCACTTCACCACCCTCAGAGGCTAATCGACGCCGAGCTCGCCTAATACGTGAAAGAGTTCTTTCAATTTTAGGATCAAATGTGGCTAAGCTCGGATCAGGCAGTGAACGCATCATTCAATGAAAGAAACATACAGCTCATGGTAATGAAATAAAAGAAAATAAAATGCAAATAAATAAATTCTAACCAATAAATTACCACACTGTTGCAACTCCCCAGCAACGGCGCCAAAAATTGACGTGGCAAAAATTGGCCAATTAAGAATTTAGAGAGAAAACAGCGTTGCAAGTACAGTTCTCAACTAACTAAAATTTGCTTATCAATTTAGAAAAGAATTGTCACAAAATTAAGAACAGAATACTGGGAGTAAAAATCCCAGGTCGTCTCCCAACGAGTTGACAAGAGAGTGCAGCTTATTGTTCAGAGGTTTTCCAAGAAATTTTTGAGTTTGAGAAACAGAAAAATAAATAATTGTAAATTGAAGCAATGGAAATTAACGAGAGAATTTATATAATTTCAAATAAAAGCTTTGACCAGGAGAAGATTAATTGAAAGTTCTATCCTTGTTGAATTTTTCCAAGTGTAATAATAAAAGGTTGTTGTTCTACTTGGTCATCCCTTACTTAATAAGGGAAAGTCAAGTAACTAACTAACCAACTCTATCACCCAAGTCCTAATCCTCTCCTAGGGGAGTATTAGAGTCAGAGACCAGAGAGTCAGCCAACAACTTCCAGTTAAGATTAACACTTGAGTATTCCAACTCAAGGTTCTCCTCTTAATCAACTCCCAATCAAGTTAGGAAATTACTCCATTAACATGAATACCATCTTCATTGATATGAAAAAGGAATAGAAAAGAGACATGATAATTGAAATAAAATTGGAAGCAATTAAATAAATAATAAAATTAAATGAAAAAATATTTCTTGCATTAATAAATTCTAAAAACAATCCAATTGTAATTCTGAACAAAAATTAAGGATATGGAAGAGTAAGGGAAAAAGAAAGCAAACTAGAATAATAATGACTTCAACGGAGGTAATGACTCTTCTCAATATCCCAAGCAAAAGCAATAAACTCTAAAACTATGAATGTAAAGAATCCTAGACAAAGGAGTAGAATCCTCTCTAAGATTCAAAACTAAACTAAAACTATGTGTAATGTGAATGTGTGTTGAGTCTTTGCTGTCCCCTAGCTCTAGTCTCTGTTTCTGGGCTGGAAACTGGGTCCAAACTCGGCCCAAAATTACCCCAACGTTTTCTACAACTTCTGCAGATCACGCATGTCACGCGTACGCATCACTGGTCATCTTCGCGTGTCACGCTTACGCATCAGTCACGCGCATGCGTCTCCATGCAAACTCCAATCCATGCGTACGCGTCAGGTACACGCACGCGTCGCTGTAAATTTCTCCAAATCGCGCGCACACGTGAGCCATGCGTGCGAGTCGATGCTCGCTGGTTATCTCCTTAGTTTCTTGTGTTCCTTCCATTTTTGCAAGCTTGATCTCCATCCTCTAAGCCATTCCTGCCCTATAAAGCCTGAAACACTTAACACACGGATCACGGCATTGAATGGTATAAAGGGAAATTAAAATACAAAAATTAAAGGCTTAGGAAGCAAGTTTTCAATCATAAAACAAAACTAGGAGGAAATTGTAAAATCATGCAAATAGTATGATTAAGTGTGTAAAAATTTGATAAGAGCCACTCAAATCAGCACAAGATAAACCATAAAATAGTGGTTTATCACACAGGAATTTGCACAGCACAAATCCCCTTCGGCAAGTGTACTGAATCATCAAGTAATAACTCACAAGAGTGAGGTCGATCCCACAGGGATCGATGGATTGAGCAACTTTAGTGAGGTGATTTGTCTAGTCAAGCGAATATTGAAAGGTTTTGGTGAAAATTTATGAACAGAATATAAATTCACAAGAAAAATGGAACAACAAAATGTAAAGTACTAGAAATTTAAATGCTGGAAGGTAAAGGACAGAAACTTAAGTGGCATAAAATGTAGAGTACTAGGAATTTAAATGCTGAAAAGTAAAGGACAAAAACTTAAATGGCATGAAATGTAAAGAGCTGAAACTTAAAGAGCAAGAAACTTAATTGAACTAAAGCTTAAATGACAAGAAAGTAAAAGCAAGAATGTAAATAACAATGGAAAATAGATTGCATGAAATATAAAGGGCTTTGGGTGCTGGGAATTAAAAGGAAGCAATAAATTCAAGGCAATTAAAGTGAACTCAAGGAAATCAAAGTGAAGAATAATAAAGAGAAAGATTCATTAGGGATTGGAGATATCATAATACATCATGAATCAATGGGTCTCAACTTCATTCTCAATCATATGAAGTAGATCTATAGCAGATTGTAATTAATTGAGTCTCAATTCCTTGGCAACCCAATTTCTCTAAACACAATCAATTTGCCAATTCCTTGATCTAATTGTCATGAGAAGAGGTTAAGTGCATTTTTCTTATCCATAAGCCACATAAGCTCTCAACATCTCAATTCCTCCTGAATGGTGTTGATCAAGAGAGTTAAGAGAGATAGAGCTTTAATCTAATTTCCATGATTTCCCTTCCAAGGCTCACATGGAAATTCAATGGATCTAAACCCCTTTCCGGAATGAATGGATCAAACTAAACATAGAAGTTATCTCTTAGCTACAACAAGCAGATTGAGAAGAAGAAGAATTTCATTCAATCATGTGAATTACAATAAAGCTCCTCCCCCTTAATGATGTGGGGTTTAGTTCATCATTGCTCAGCAAAATCAAAAAGAAAAGAAAAGTACATGAAAGTAAAAGAAAGTACAAAGAAAATGATTCAGGGTTTCCCAATTAGGGTCCCTGCTTCCCAGCCTTTCTTCTATCTTCAAAAACTATCATACTTATACACTTTCCAGATCAATCTTCAAGTCTTTGGATGTGGGCTTTGGCCTTAGTTGAAGCAAGTTAGGAGTGGCTCTCTCTGAAGTTAGCCAAGGGGTTAACTCACTAACGTTCTCATACTTGCATGGGAGCCATTGAGACTGAGATCAGCATTGGCCAAAGTTAATGCATTAACGGTGGCTAACGTTGTCTTTAAAATCCTTTAGGAACGTTGCCACTGGTGTTAGTTCAATAACATTCCCACTAACGTTCTTTCAGTCACGCGTACGCATCACCCATGCGTACAAGTCGCTGACCAATTTTCCATGCATTCCTCTTGAATTTGTCGAAGACGTTAGTGTGCTAATTTTAGGTAACGTTAGCACACTAACATTGGCACTTCTCCTTTTCTAGCAACATTGGTGAGCTTAACTTTGGGCCATCAACTTTGCTTGTCAACTTGGCAACGTTAGTGGGCAAAGTTAGTGAACTAACTTAGGCCACTAACTTTGCTTCCTCTTTGAGCCAACGTTAATGAGCAAAGTTAGTGAGCAAAGTTACTGAGCCTAACTTAGGCCACTAACTTTGCTTCCTCTTTAAGCCAACGTTGATGAGCAAAGTTAGTGAGCCTAACTTAGGCCACTAACTTTGCTTCCTCTTTGAGCCAACGTTAATGAGCAAAGTTAATGAGCAAAGTTAGTGAGAAAAATTAGTGAGCCTAACTTAGGCCACTAACTTTGCTTCCTCTTTGAGCCAACGTTGATAAGCAAAGTTAATGAGCAAAGTTAACGAGCAAAGTTACTGAGTAAAGTTAGTGAGCCTAACTTAGGCCATTAACTTTGCTTCCTCTTTGAGCCAACGTTAATGAGCAACGTTAGTGAGCCAACTTAGGCAACTAACGTTGCCTCTTCCTTCCTTGGCAACGTTAGCCATAGCGTTAGTGCACTAACTTTGGCCACTAATGCTATGGCCTCTGCTTCTTCTCTGCCCTTCCTTTGCTTCTTCTTACCTATCATCAATTAAACAAATGCATCAAAGCCTTGCCATAATCACAAGATAATGCATCATTCATTGCATAAAGTAATTCTTGCATAAATATCATGAAAATGCTCATAGTTAACAATGTTTGATTGAATCAAAGAATGCATACATTACTCATCCAAATGCTTACTTATTGCCTAAGAAAGTGCATAAAACCAAGTGAAAACTAATGAACAAGGCTTGTGAAACTAGCATAAGATTCCTAGGCATCAAGGGGTTGTCTAGCTCCTCTATCGCCGTGTCCCAAGCCAGGTGTTGTATCTTGATCTTCTCATAGCGTCGTTCAATGTAGTGCTCCAAACGAGCTATGTCCTCAACAAGCCGGTGGATCAGACGATAGAGTGGCTGTGATGATGATGATGGTGTTGGTGCTGAAGGGGTTGCTGAAGCTGAGGGTGATGCCAGGGCATCTTAGGCTAGTTTCACTAGCCTTTTTCTTTGTTTTTAATAGGTTTTATGTACTTTCTTGAGTTATAAGCAAGCAATTGGGGTAGAAATTCATGCATACCTAGATTCATCTAAATATGGTTAATTTGATGTAATTTTATGAGAATTATGTTATAATTAGTTGTGTGCTAAGAATGATGAGAATTCTTTAGCAACGCTTTGATGCATGTAATGGTTGATGATAGGTGAAGGAAAACATGGGAGGAAGTTGAAGAAGGAGCATGGAGAAGATAAAGGAGTAGCAACGTTGGTGGCAAAGTTGGACCACCAACGTTGTCTCAAACGTTGGAAGGGAGGCAGAGCAATTCTCTGCATAATGTGCTGGTGCTCACGTTTGAGGTAACGTTGATAAAATGTTCAATTCTGGAGCTAAAGAATTTTTGAGCGACACGTATGCGTCCAGGACGCGTACGCGTGAAAGAAGAAAATTTCTATATCCACATGCAAGCGTGAGACACGCGCACGCGTGGAATGGCAAAATTGACCATCCACGCGTACGCGCGGGTCACGCGTACGTGTCACCAAGCGAATGTTGGAGGTCCAACGTTGCCTCAAATGTTGCCTCCAACGTCCGCGATAAGGAGCCCAGAATTTGGAGGGACCGTTGCCAGTCCAACGCTGAGGCGAATGCTCTTCTACATGTTTTTAAAACCAAAAAATGGAATTTTTGCATCCACGCATATGCATACAGCACGCGCACGCATGGATGAGCTTTCTGACCCATGGGCGCAAACGCGCAAGGCACGCGTACGCATGGGTAGCAAAACGTTGGCCCTCCAACGTTGAGTCAAACACCAATAACAACAGATTTATCTGGTTTTTAAGAAGGGTGTTTGAGTCAACGTTGGCCATCAAACGTTGACTCCAACTTGAAGCATCAGAACTAGCAATTCAAACAGATCTCTTCTCAACAACAAAGGAAACCAATTGGAGCCATGTCAACCCAATTCCATCAAGGCCAAAAGCCCAATTCAGAGATTGAAGATCAATGGAAGAAAGTGTATAAATAGCTTAGAATTTAAGTTAGAAAGGACCATTATTTTACTGCACTTTCACTTTTGGTTCATTTTAATTTCCCGTAATGTATTTTTCAATTCCAATTTCCATTTTGAGAGCTATGAACAACTAAACCCATTTCATTGGGTTAGGGAGCTCTATTGTAATTCAATGGATCAATAGTAGTTTTCATCTTCTTCTTCTTTCTTTTCTCTTGATTTTACTAGAAAGCTTTCGTTCTTCATCAAATTGGGTAGTTATCTTGGGAAATAAGCTATTCATAATTGGATCTCCTCTGAACCTTAGAAGAGGAATGAGGAGATCATGCTAGAAATGCTTTCTCACATTGGAGTAGATTGGGGTTTGGATGGATATAGTGACATGTAATCCTACCAATACTTTGATCTATGAATTTGTGTGGTATAATCAGTGACCAAACTTTATCTCTTCCCATGAGCACTTAAATCAAGGAATTGGGCAATTGTTCATGCTTAGAGGGATTAGATTGCCAAGGAATTGTGATCTAATCACCTAAGATTGCCAAGGAGATCAATGAATGCATTGATTGAGGAAGAAATAAAAATGATTTGATCCGGAGAATTCAATATCTCCTAAAGCCTAATGAATCCTCATCTCTGATCTACCCATTCTATTTACTTTCTGCTCTTTAATTTCATGCTTAATTCCCCATTCCCATTTAATTTCTTGCAATTTAAGATTCTGCCATTTATTTTATCGCCATCTAATTTCTGTTAGTTAATTTCTTGCAATTTAAGTTTTCCGCCTATTTACATTCTGCAATTCTCAACCAAATCTGATTTCGCTCAACTAGCACAATTCTCCAATTAACATTGATCAACCAACCAATCCCTGTGGGATTCGACTTCACTCTACAGTGAGTTTTTACTTGACGACAATCCAGTGCACTTGCTGGTAGGAAATTGTTGAGAGACAGTTTTCGGGTGAATTAAGTTTATGGCGCCATTGCTAGGGATTGGTTTTGTATTGACAATTACTCAATTGGAGGATAACTAGATTGAGCACTTTTCTTTTCTTTTGATTATTTGAGTTTTAATTTCAGCTGTTTATTTTCGTTTTCTGCAATTTTAGTTGTTTCTCTTTATTTTTCTTTATTTACTTACTTTCCAGCAAGCTAACCCACTAACCATTTGATAAATTGCTCTAACCAAGCTAACTATACTCTATTTTAGTCAACTCTGCATTTGCTGTTCTTGTATTTGTTCCTTGTATGACAGGTAGGAGAAAGAAAACTTCAACCTCGTTTGATAGTGAACCGAAAAGAACCTTCCTGAGATTAAGGAGGGAAGCAAGAGGAAAGAGGGCTGTTGGTGCAGAAGAAGAGGAGGAAGACGTGGATATAACCATGGAGGATGATAGGGAAAACCATCATGAAGGAGAGGTGAACAATCATGTGAGAAGAGGTGCGGCTAACCCTGCTGGACAAGAGAGGAGAGTTCTTGGATCCTACTTCAATCCAAACCCAGAAAACTGTGGTAGCAGCATTCAAAAGCCAACTATCCATGCTAATAATTTCGAATTGAAGCCTTAGCTCATAACTCTTGTGTAAAACAACTGTTCTTTTGGAAGGAGTGCCCAAGAGGACCCTAATGAGCATCTCACTAAATTTCAAAGGATATGTGACAAAGTTAAATCTAATGGTGCTCATCCTGACACCTATAGGTTGCTATTGTTTTCATTTTCTTTGAGGGACAAAGCATCAAAATGGCTAGAATCGTTCCCCAAGGAAAGCTTGACAACTTGGGAGGATGTAGTGAATAGATTCTTAACATGATTCTACCCTCCACAAAAAGTAAACAGGCTGAGAACTGAAGTACAGACATTCAGACAACAGGATGGTGAGACTATTTATGAAGCATGGGAGAGGTTCAAGGATTTGACAAGGAAGTGCCCCCTGATATGTTTAATGAGTGGGTGCAACTTCACATATTTTATGAAAGGCTGAATTGTGAGTCAAAGAAAGCTGTAGACTACTCATCTGGAGGTTCTCTTAACAAGAAGAAGACCATTGAAGAAGCCATTGATGTTATAGAGATAGCAGCTGACAATGAGTATTTTTATGCCTCAGACAGAAGCAACAACAGGGGAGTTATGGAGTTAAACCATATGGATGCAATCTTGGCCCAGAATAAGATGATCACCAAGCAACTGGTTGAATTGACCAAGCAAATGGAGAAGAATCAGGCTACAGCTATCCACACTCAATCATCACCACAAGGAGAGTTGGACACAGAAGAAGGAGTTAACTGGGAGGAGGTTAATTACCTTGGAAATTCATCTAGGTAAGCTCATGATCCATATTCTAAAACCTATAACTCTGGTTGGAGAAACCATCCAAAATTTGGGTGGGAAAACCAATAAAACCAAGGCCAAGACCACAGACCCTATAATCCAAACCAGTATAACAACTCCACTCACCAAAACCCCAACCAAAAACCATACCAGATCACATAAAACACTTACTCACAGCCACCTTATCAAAACCACAACAACCATTCTCAACACCCCAATTCAACCAACCATCACAACAAGATGATGATAGAATGGCCAAAATGGAAGCTATGCTTGCAAACCTTTGCAAGGAGTTTGACGACATAAAAAAAATTCAAGGAAGAAGTGAGAGGGAGTATAAAAATCCGAGGGGAGGTTATTAAGAATCTCGAATCTCAAGTAGGACATCTTTTACAGCAGGTTTCGAAATCCACTGATAGTTTTCCAAGTGACACTGAGAAAAATTCAAGAAGGGAAATGAAGAAGGTCAAATTGGAAGAGTGTAAGGCAGTTACTCTTGTAAATGAAAAAATCCTAAAAGAAGATACCAGTAAGTCAACAGAGCATAGCCAAGGAAGTTCCCAAAGCAACTTGGAGAAAAAGGAACAAGGAACTGGATCTGTACAAAGGAAGGAATCAACAAGGAAGGAAATTCCAAAACCTTATGTGCCAAAGGTACCATTTCCTCAGAGACTTACAGGAGGTGAGAAAGAAAAGTCATATTCAAGATTTCTAGATATGTTTGCATCTCTCAGTGTCAACATTTCCTTTATCAAAACTCTCCAACAGATGCCTACATACATCAAGTGCATGAAAGAGCTGCTGGCCAAGAAAGGAACCTTAAAAAGGGGACAAACAGTGACAATGAACAAAGAATGTAGTGCCCTCATCAAGAAGGACATACTCATGAAGAAAAAAGATCCAGAGAGCTTTTATATTCCATGTGCCATAGTAGAGACAAAAATTGACAGAGGATTTTATGATCTAGGAGCTAGCATAAATGTGATGCCTCTATCTCTTATGAAGAAGTTGCAAATCAATGAGCTGAGATCCACGGATGTAATCATTCAATTGGCAGATAAAACTCAGAAGCAGGCCGAAAGTGTAGTCGAAAATGTATTGGTGAAAGTAGGAAACTACTTCCTCCCCCACTGATTTTGTTGTTCTGGACATGGAGGAAAGTTACCTCCATCCCATTATTCTGGGGAGACCATTTCTAGTCACTGCTAGAGCACTGATAGATGTGGAACAAGGAGAATTAATCCTGAGAATACATAATGAACATCTCACTTTCCATGTCTTCAAGCCCACATATGAGTCTGAGCAAGAGAGCAAGGAATTAAAGAAAGAGTACATTGAGAGCTCTTTGAAGGAGAACAGCAATGAACCACCAGCCAAGTCTTTGGAGCTTTCATGGGTGGATAAACAAAAAGCTCAAGAGAAGAAGCAACCAAAGATACTAGAGGAAGAGCTAAAACAACAAGAACCAAGGGAATTAATCAATAAAGATCACTCCAACACAAGAACTTCTGAAGCACTACTTAAAGAAGAGAGGAAAATGGGAAAGAAAGTACCAAGGGGATGGAGAAACAAGAAGGTTCCTACATAAGGTTTCTCTCCTGGAGACAATGTGATGTCAATCCACCATCCATAAATTCTACCACATCTTCCAAGCATTCCATCTTAGTCACCCCAAGTGTTCACAATCAAAAAGGTCCTTTCATTGGAACATGTAGAAATCATCAAGGAGTCAAGTGGAGAAAGCTTCACTATGAGGGGAGAAGATTTGAGGCATTACAATCCACCCTAACAGTAAACCAACCGTCAAGCTAATGACGATAAAGAAGTGCTCCATGGGAGGCAGCCCATGATTTAGTTTTCTTGTTTTTATTGCTTTAGTATAAATAATAATTGTTTCTCTAATATGAATTCAAGCTCTCATAGACAGTTTTGACAACTATCTATGATATTGTGAAGCATATGATCCAACTCTAAGTTTGGTGTGCCTACAGGCACACTAAGATACCTTTCAAAAATGATGATCATATTGCCATTTTGGCATGTGTTTCTTGGAATATATAGCCAAACATTAAGTTTGGTGTTCTATATATTGCAAGAACAAGGCATGAGAGTCAAAGTTCTTTTGAGTTTTGAAAGTCATGAAAGTGCAACCATGTTTATAATTTTTAGTTCATGTGGAGAAATAGAAAAATAAAGTGTTTCTCAGGATAGTTTAACCAAAAGTGACACTAACCCCGTTGAGATCTCAATGACAATACTTGGAGGAAGTAACACTTTGAACCATATAGCCAAACACTAAGTTTGGTGTCTTCCAAGACTATATATAAGAGCACAAAAGGAGTCACGGTTGGTTAAACAAGCATAAGGAATGCTAATCTAATTTTTAGCTTTAAATATTAATGGTTCTCTTGCCGCCACTTGTTATTACTTACTTCTTTTGTCTTGTTATAATGGTTAGGTGAGCAGAAGAACTATTTAATGAAAAGGACTATGATCAATGGAAGTTCAGATCATGGTATCACCAAATGTAACTTGGGTGGATGAATGACAAAAAGATATATCCAGAAATCCCTTTCCAGCTACCTGAGGATGGATGCCCAGAAATAAAAGCCAAGATCAGAAAGAGAAAATGGGAAGCGCTCACCTCACCAATCACCAGGATTAATGTCAATATCATAAGGGAGTTCTTTTGAGTTTTGAACAGGGTGTGGAAGTAGATTTTAGTCCGAAGATCATTATGAAGGTCTTAGGACTAAGGCCAACACATTTTGATGAGCCGGAGTACCAAGAAATAGTGAATGGGAACCCAGATTATGATGAAATCTCTAGAGATATTTGTGTGTTTAATGCTGAGTGGGAGAGGGACAATCAAGGAGGGCACAAATTCTTGAAAAGAGAAGATCTCATCCCTGAAGCAAAAGGTTGGTATGAGCTGATAAAGAGATCAATTTTGGGCACAGTGAACACCTCGAAAGTTAACAAGAAAAGGGCTGTCATGCTACATTGTATAATGGTGGGAGGAGAGATAAAAGTTCACGAGATCATTGTAAATGATATTCAAAAGGTTGCAGAGAAAAATTCTGCTGAAGCTTGGCTCCATTACCCAAGCACCCATTATGAGATTTTGCATGAAGGCCAGAGTGCCAATGGAGGATGCAAATCCAACATGGCTGCATCCAGGCATGCCTATGACCCTCGAAAGGATGATGAATATCATAGAGGCACAACAAAGTCGAAGACCACAAAGAAAGCGAAGGAGAGAGGAACCACGGGAGGAAGAAGAACAAGATGCAGAACAAGAAGAAGAGCAACAATTCCAACCACAAACCAACATGGACATGGGGCGGATGCAAGAAGAAATTGAAAGGATATCCAAACAGTACATGAGAGTTCAAGAGAAACAAGAAAAATTCTATTCACAATACATGAGAGCTCAAGAGAGACAAGAAGAACTTCAGTTGAGAATGATGAGCCAGCAGAGAGATTTTGAGTCAAGATCTCTAGTTATGCAAAGAGAACAAGCTTTACAATTTCAAGGATCTCTCAACCAGCTGGCCCAACTTCAAGTTGATAATATAAGAGCTTTCAAGGAGTTCACGACTCTTCAGGATGCAAGATATGGAGTTCAATCCGATTATAACATAAATAGTCAAATCAAGCTCAACTACATTGCGGAATATCTACATAGTATGGACCCAACATTTTCAATTTATGATCAATACTTCAAGGAAAGGAGTGACATAGAAGTAGACAAAGCAATACGCCTCAAAAACAGAGTGGAAGAGACAATGAAAAAAGTTGGATTCTGGACAAAGTTAAAGGGAAAAGGCAAGGGAGAAACTAGTAAGCAAGCAAGCGAAAAGAAGAAGAAAGACAAACAAGATAAAAAATGAAAGGTGGACTTGCTCCTTGGTTATGCCATTCAATAAAGAAAGAACATGTCTGTTTTATTTGATAGTTACTTCTAGTTTGAGTCATTTACATTTCGTTATGTTTAATTTTGCAATAAGTATGCTAGCCTAGGTGTGTGTGTTTCACTTTCACTAGTTTAAATGCTTGTTTTGCTCCCTGAGTGTTTTTAATATGAATAAAGGAAATGTTTGAACAAGAGTGGAATAGTTCCTTTTTGGCAAGGAAGTGAAATAACAGTAACTGGTGGTATATATATTGGATTGTGTAGTAGCTCACTTATAATGAATAAAAGGATAGACTATCTACCTTTTTAGTATAAACTAGCATGCTATCTATGAATCTTAGCAAATAAAAGTCCTTGGATAAAAAAAAAACAAACAGAAAGAAAGAAAAAGAAAAGCCAAAGTGGCAACAAAAACAGAAGAAAGCAAAGAATAAGGCTAGACACCAATAGCTTGGACCTTAGGACATATGCCTGTGGTGTCTTTGTACCAGGATCTACTTGGATGATTAGGTTCTATGGAGTGCTTTAACACTTGGTAACTTGGGTTAACTAACCCGGGATTATCAACCGAAAGTCCATTATCAAGAGCAACCTAGTTATAAGGCATTTAGTAACCCAAAGAGGTGCTGGGCACCAATGTCTTAAGAAGAATTGTGAGCCAAGGGTCTGTAGTGAATATGTGTTGAGTACAAGTAAGCTAAGAAGCTGCTACAACACATGACACTAAGCTGCTAAAATCAAAGAATAAGTTTACAAAGAAAATAAAGAAAAGCAATTACCAAGGATGGGTGAATAATAAGAGTTCATAGTAGTGTGTTAATTGATGCTTAAAAGAGACAGTCTATGCCTAAAGATCAATAAGAAGTGAGTTACTGCATTGTCTGCATAAAACCCCATGAACTACTAATAATGACTTGCTGATATGAACATCACCTTCTGTTTCATTCTTTCTTCTCAATAATTCAGTGCTTGCTTAGGGACAAGCAAGATTTAAGTTTGGTGTTGTGATGTCAGGGCATCTTAGACTAGTTTTACTAGCCTTTTTCTTGGTTTTTAATAGCTTTTATGCACTTTCTTGAGTTATAAGCAAGCAATTGGGGTAGAAATTCATGCATACCTAGATTCATCTAACTATGGTTAATTTGATGCAATTTCATGAGAATTATGCTATAATTACTTGTGCGCTAAGAATGATGAGAATTCTCATTACTTTAGCAAGGCTTTGATGCATGTAATGGTTGATGATAGGTGAAGGAAAGCATGGGAGGAAGTAGAAGAAGGAGCATGGAGAAGATAAAGGAGTAGCAATGTTGGTGACAAAGTTGGACCACCAACGTTGTCTCAAACGTTGGAAGGGAGGCAGAGCAATTCTCTGCATAATGTGCTGGTGCTCACGTTTGAGGTAAAGTTGGCAAGCCAACGTTACTCCCAACGTTGTAATAAAATGTTCAATTCTGGAGCTAAAGAATTTTTGAGCGACGCGTACGCGTCTATGACGCGTACGCGTGAAAGAAGAAAATTTCTATATCCACGCGCACGCGTGGAATGGCAAAATTGACCATATACGTATACGCATGGGTCATGCGTACGCGTCACCGAGCGAACGTTGGAGGTCCAACGTTGCCTCAAATGTTGTCTCCAATGTCCGCGATAAGGAGCCCAGAATTTGGAATTGAGAAACTTGAATCGACGCCCACGCGTCAGTGACGCATACACATCGATAGGAAAAATGGAAATTCACGCGTAAGCGTGAATCACGCGTGGATTGGCTAACGTTAGAGGGAACGTTGCTAGTCCAACGCTGAGGCCAATGCTCTTCTACATGTTTTTAAAACTGGAAAATGGGATTTTTGCATCCACGCGTACGCGTACAGCACGCGCACGCGTGGGTAGCAGAACGTTGGCCCTCCAACGTTGAGCCAAACGCCAATGACAACAAATTTATCTAGTTTTTAAGAAGGGCGTTTGAGTCAACGTTAGCCATCAAACATTGACTCCAACTTGAAACATCAAAACTTGCAATTCAAACAGATCTCTTCTCAACAACAAAGGAAACCAATTGGAGCCATGTCAACCCAATTTCATCAAGGCCAAAAGCCCAATTCAGAGATTGAAGATCAATGGAAGAAAGTGTATAAATAACTTAGAATTTAAGTTAGAAAGGACCATTATTTTACTGCACTTTCACTTTCGGTTCATTTTAATTTCCAGCAATGTATTTTTCAATTCCAATTTTCATTTTGAGAGCTATGAACAACTAAACCCCTTTCATTGGGTTAGGGGGCTCTATTGTAATTTAATGGATCAATAGTAGTTTTCATCTTCTTTTTCTTTCTTTTCTCTTGATTTTACTAGAAAGCTTTCGTTCTTCATCAAATTGGGTAGTTATCTTAGGAAAGAAACTATTCATAATTGGATCTCCTCTGAACCTTGAAAGAGGAATAAGGAGCTCATGCTAGAAATGCTTTCTCACATTGGAGTAGATTGGGGTTTGGATGGATATAGTGACATATAATCCTACCAATACTTTGATCTATGAATTTGTGTGGTATAATCAGTTACCAAACTTTATCTCTTCCCATGAACACTTAAATCAAGGAATTGGGCAATTGTTCATGCTTAGAGAGATTAGATTGCCAAGGAATTAAGATCTAATCACCTAAGATTGCCAATGAGATCAATGAATGCATTGATTGAGGAAGAGATAAAAATGATTTAATCCGGAGAATTCAATATCTCCTAAAGCCCAATGAATCCCCATCTTTGATCTACCCATTCTATTTACTTTCTGCTCTTTAATTTCATGCTTAATTCCCCATTCCCATTTAATTTCTTGCAATTTAAGATTCTGCCATTTATTTTATCGCCATCTAATTTTTGTTAGTTAATTCCTTGCAATTTAAGTTTCCTGCCTATTTACATTCTGCAATTCTCAACCAAATCTGATTTCGCTCAACTAGCACAATTCTCCAATTAACATTGACCAACCAACCAATCCCTGTGGGATTCGACCTTACTCTACAGTGAGTTTTTACTTGACGACAATCTAGTGCACTTACCGGTATAAAATTGTTGAGAGACAGTTTTCGGGTGAATCAGAGGGCCCTACCTTTAAAGGAGATGCTGCCTGACGTCTGCCTCGGTGTCTAGAGATCGGCTAAGGTCCGAACCAGTTGCCATGCAGAATTACCTTCTTGCTGCTTGCAATAGTCAACTTCTCATCAGTGATCAGACAGATAACCTCCGCCTCTGTAGCTAGCTCAGTGATCATACATGGAAAGGCCAGGTTGCCAATATGGTGAGCCCGCCCCATGTTCTTTCTGATGAGCTGTGGAAGGTACAACTGTTTACTTTCCAGGACACACCAGATCAAGATCGCCATGTCATCTATGATGTAGGTCTCGTGGGTGCTTGGCATCACATAATTGGCCAATATCTGCTGCCAAATCTGAGCTTCAACAGTCAGAGCGTGGACCGAGACAGCGTTGGAAGTCATCTTGTCTGCTCCATAAATCCATGAACTCCCAGGCTTGGCAATCACAGCCAATACCTTATCCTAGTCGAATGTCATCAACTTCCTTTCACTTTCTGCCTCTTCAAAAGCGTCCTTCCTACTAGGCCTAGGCAGAAAGTGAAAGGCACGCTCAATGACCTCCTCAGTAACCAGAATCTTCTTGCCTTGTAGGTGAATTGCGTCGAGGGACCCTGTGCAGTAGTTGGCATAGAATTCCCGGACCTACGACACGTTCACGGCCGTAAATTTCCTATCCAGGAAACTCCATCCCCACTGAGCAACCCGATCCTCAGTAAACTTTTGCATATTAGCGGGTATTTAGAGCTTTCTCTCAACATGGAGGCTCCTTTACTGAAGGAAATAAGGGAACTTAAGCTCCAAATAAAAGCTGCTGAACTTGTACGGATCAATGGAAGGTGTATTTTGATCAACTCTATCTCTTTCACTGATCTGTCTCTCATAGAATGCCACATCTGCTGTTTTAGCGGTCTGTGAAGTTTGCTTCCTTTTACTGGACCCTGTGGCCTTCCCCTTTCCTTTCTTGTCAAATATCCTGAAAAGAAAAGAGGAAACAGGCATATGAAATGTATTCTAAAGATACACAAAGCAAAATGAGGTGACAATTAGGCAAAAAGTAGAAAACTGAGGTAAATAATAGCATATATGTGAAGTGAACGGGTAATGTAAAATTGATTGGAAGCATACGTGAAATTCAAAGTAAAATCAAACAGAAATACTTTCCAATCAATCAAGTTAATCAAAGTTAGTTAACTTGCTGGTTCATCAAAAATAAAGAGAGGAAAGAAGCATTGTTGCTATGCATGAAGAAAAAAGAAAATAGTTAGTTGATAAAGAAAAGAAAAGTTCATGGTTGTGGGCATAGTAAAAATGGTCCTTAATCCTGAAAGGTTTCAAAAAGCTCAAAACAAGCTCACATTCACTTCACAATAATGCAATATGCCAAAATGAGTGATGCAACTGTATGTGTAGAGCACATAATCAAATGAATAATGGTCAGAAGGCACTTGGTATAAGCTTATGCAATTGGTGTCGAAAAAGCTAAAGCATTGATTAAAAAAAAGCAATCAAGGAAATTCAAACACCAAGAATGCATTCAAGCACTAAATTCACAAGTTTCAAATAGGAAATGGAAAATTCATGCCCTATGTAACTTAAAGCTGTTTAAGTATGGTGAAAGCGGATAAAAATAGTCACATAGGTTAAGAATCCTTAATCTTGTGAATTCATGCAAAAGAAGCTCTACTCACAAAAGAATCCAAATTTTGGTCAATTTTAAAATCAATTCCAGCCATTCAATGCATATGAATATATTAGAATGAAAACAAGCAAAGAATTACAAGGTATGACCAAAATTTGCAATAAAGCTTCTTTGAGGCAACTTTTCAAAACTATTTGGTAAGCAAGGTTCTATTGACACATAAAACCGTTAAATAAAACCTTGTTGCACCAAATCACAGAATGCAGCTTAATGAAATATAATAACAGGAAATCTCAGCTTTTAGTAACAAAACAGTAAAACAAACAGTTGGATGATTGACTAATTGAGCTTAGCAACATTTCAAAGGATAAGTAGCATAATGCCAAACTCAAGTAATCAACCGTACCAAGAACGAACATTGAAAACTAATTCAAACCATTTCTGGCATCAATTTAGCAGCAAACCATCAATGTCATACATCCACTCAATAAAATAAGTTTCCCTATAAATGCAACAACAACAGACAGAATTCACATATCAATTCATAGGAATTAGGTAAATAAACATAATTGAGTGAAGCAGCAATTCACAAATCAATCCATGGAACAAGAAAATCATCATCATGCAACAAACAAACTCATGAGAATTTAATCCAAACACAGCAGCAGAATTAAACAGACCTAGAATCCACTACATACTATGTTCAAACCTACCTAACCACCTAAAAATCTAATAAAATATACAATTCTAACTAATTTTAATCTAACCAAAATTAACTAATTAACAAAATAAACTAAACAGAAGCAAAATCAAAGAGATGAATGTAACCTGGTAACAGAGGAATAAGAACAAAGAAGGAAGGGGAAGGTTGCAGGCCTTCAGCCACGATGGTAGTGGCCAGCCAAGGGAGGCGGCGCTGGCAACAGTAAAGTGACGACGGCCACTGATGGTGTCGCCGGTGTGAAGCAGGGCAGGCAGAGATAAAGGTTTTCCCTGTTCGTGTAGAAGAGGGAAGAAGAAGAAATAGAAAAGGGGAAGGAAAGGTGTTGATGTTGACGGCTGTGGGTGGCCACAATGGTGGCCACCAGTGGCAGAATAACGACGATGGAGGAATGGAGAATAGGAGGGAAGGAGGATAGAGGAAGTAGAACAAGAAGTAGTGGAAAGGAAGGAGGAGAGGCATTTGACAGCGGCGATTAGGGTCGTCGGCGGTGGTCGGTGGTGGTAGGATGATGGTGAACAATGGAGGTGAAAGTGGGAGAAGGGACGAGGAAGAAGAAAGAAACATTAGGGGGAGAAGTGGTGGGTTGTGCGAACGCTGTTAGGGCTTCGCATAAGAGGGGTTGTGTTTTGAATTTGTGTGTATGCATCATTTTTGCATCCGCACGATCTGGCAATTGGGGGTGCATACACACAAGCTCATGCATACGCCGAGAGTTTGAAATGGGGTTGTCTGCGCACAAATGTGTGCGTACGCATAATGAATTTTTTTTTTTCAAATGCGTCAAGAGTGCGTGCGCCTCATTGGATGCTTACGCGCGCGACAGAGAGATTAAAAGGGCATTGTGTACGCACATTTGTATGCGTATGCATAAGCCAAGAAAATTGAGAAATGCATGCATACGCACGCGTCAGAAGACTCAAAATTCTGTATGCGTACGCACAGCAGCGTGCTCACGCATAGAATTGTGTTTTTGTTTTCAGCCAAAGATAATGAATTGACTTCGAGTTCACACTGATGAAGGGTCTAGTAAGTTTCGAGCTTCTTTAACAAGAAAAAAAAAAGACTTCACTCTCCGTAGGGGGACGCAGAGTTCTTTTTCGGATAAGAATGAGGATTTGAGTTTTTTTTTTTTTTTTGCAAAATTTTGGGACTCTAGAGTCACCAACATGATATCCAACATGGTTTTCAACTAATTAAGTTGTTGTGCATGCTACTAGCTAGGGTGAGTGAGTTGATGTATATCTATGATTTGTTAAGAGTTTGGTATTTGTTAAGAGTTTGGTATTTGGGCTAAGTTTTAGCCCAACAAGTAGTGTTTTTTTTTTTAATATTTATTTTACTCTTTTTGAAACAAAAAATTATATCTATTTCTAAGATTTTAATGTAATATATTAAAAATTAAAAGATATAAAATATACTTTTTAAATAAAAAAATTAAAATTAAGATATAATTAAATTGATAAATATTTTTATATTTTTTATCATTTTATAATATATAATATCATGAATTATATACCTATGTAAATTTTGATATGTGATATTTAGCCCTTTTTTTGTGTTTGACTCATGTATTATATTTACTCGGAATTATATGATTTTAATTGGTGTTCTATTTTGAATTTGTGTTTTCTAAGATTTAAATTAGAATATATTTATATTTTTGTACATTTATATATAATATCATATATTATTTTTGTTACGATGGGTAATCGAAGATGGTGGGCTGGACTCGCTAGGTTGGCCCAATCGTCTGAAGAAGGAAGCCTTCGAGCGGGTCTGCACCTTGGGGCCTCCGTCCGACTTGCGAGTATGAACGAGTGGGGGGTGGTACCTGCAAAGACACTCCGATGCCTAAGTCAGCAAGGGTGTGAGCAGGTCTAGAGAGTATTGGGACTTAGAGATACCTGAGAGGTGTCAGTATATTTATAGTGGTGAACCAATAACCACCGTTGAAGTAGTGCCACTTTTTTAGGGTGATAACCGTCCCTTTATCTTAGGGAGGTTGAGATATGGCTCCTAGAAGTGGTTAGAGAGATTCTAGGGGCAGTTACTCATTTAAACGAGTGATTATCTGCCAGCTAACCCTCGTCCCCGACTTCTTTAGGGTAAGTCATGATAAGAACCGACTTCGCAGGAGGAAGGTCGGTGCTAGGTGAGGCTCAACCCTTCGGATTGGGCCTTTTATTTGTACCTGGGCCTTATCATTGGGCCAGGGTATGAACAGTGCCCCTACTCGAGCCCAATTTCTTTTAAGATTTGGGTTCGAGTATTCTACTCGGGAATGTAGCCGACTTGGGAGGGAACCGACGTGACTTTCGTGACTTTTGATTTTTCACAGTTACGTCTAATCAAACGTCGCGTCTGTTAGAGGTTTGCGTAGGTATTAATTACCTTGGTAACGGTGCACCCATTAATGACTGCCCCGTTTTTACCATTATGCCCCTAACGTGTTTATAAATACTTTCTCTCTCTTTCATTGTTTCGTTTCTGCGATTTTTCAAATTTCCTCTTCACCTGTTCGTGCAGCATTCTTGCGTTTGAAGGCTTTCATTTCCTCCAACCTTTTTCAGATAAAGGTTAGATTTTTCTTCTTCTCCTTTTGCAACATGCTTTCGGTTTGCATGCTTTTATTTTTCGGATGGATAGGTTGATTCATAGGTTTCTGTTTGATTCCGTACTTCCCCCTTAGAGACCATGTTTTTTGATTTTCTTTTCTTTTTCCTTTGTAGGTTTTACCAACCCCTTTTTTAAAAGAAAGAAAATGTCTTCTGTTGAAAGTCTTGCTCAGTGGGTTGATGTTACGGTCCTGGGGGAGGAACCTTTGGTTAACACCGAATTTATCACCAACCTTCGCACTCATCACCGAATTTGTACTTCCGAGGAGGATGAGCCGAAGTATGAGTTGGTGGTTCCGGGTCCAGAAGACCGGGTTTGCTTCGGGAGGGCCACTGAGGCGGCCCCTCATTTCTTCTTTATGTATGAGAGCATGGTTACCCGTTTGGGTGTCTTTCTTCCATTTTCTGATTTTGAGATGTCGGTGTTGCGTCAATGCCGAGTTGCTCTTACTCAACTTCACCCCAATTCTTGGGGTTTTTTGAAAATCTACCAGTTTATCAGCCATGCTTTAGACTTTCCGACTTCTTTGAGAATTTTCTTTCATCTCTTCCATATGACCAAGCCCTTCGGTGGGCAAAATAATAAGCAACAATGGGTGTCTTTCCGGGCTATACAAGGTCGGAGAGTTTTCACCCTTTTTGACGAATCCTTTCATGACTTCAAAAATTATTTTTTCAAAGTCCAAGGCGTAGAGGGTCACCACCCCTTTTTCTTGGATGAGAATTCTTCCCCTCGCTTTCCCTTATACTTGTTAGAGGCTTCCCCCTGTGAGAAATATGGTTTGGAAGATCTGGATGAGGTGGAGGTAGCCATTGTGGGGTTCCTCCGAGAAGTATGGGGGAGGGCCCCATATCTGGATACCAAAAAATTTCTCCAAGGGTCGTCGTCTTTTGTCCAGACATAACTAGGTAGCTTTTATCTACTTTGTTTCTGACTTGTTTCTACCGACTTGAAGTTTACCGACTTGTTTTACTAATTATTTTCTTTTACAGAGATGGCGAGGAAGAATTCCAATGAGTCTTACCAGAGAGTCCAGGAGGCCAAGGTGAGGTCTCGCGCCAGAACCGGTGGTGCCAGGGTAACTAGCTCTCCTCTTCCTCTTCCTCCCCCTTCTTCCCGAAATTTGGGGACTCCTTCTCAACCCATTGTTATTCCTGCTTCGGCTTCTTCTCAGCCGTCCCCTCTTCCCCGACCTTCTCCTGAGCCAGAGAAGAAGAAGTGCAAGGCTTTAAAGTCTGGCTCTTCTTTTGAAGGTGAGGCTAAGGTGGATGCTCCTGCATTTATCCGAAAGTTCATCTATCCCTATACCCGTATAGGTATGGATGATGTTTCTATTCGGAACCACCTCACTATTCTGGCTGAGGAGAGCATCAGGGCGGCGGAAATTTGTGCCAAGTTCCTTGATATTTTTGAGAAAACTCCTCTTAGCTCTCTGGGTTCAACCTCTAAGGTTGAAGAGTTGGAGGGAAGGCTTCTCATATATCAGGAACATGAGAAGGAGTTGAAGAAGGAGGTCACCAAATTGAAGGAGGAGAGGGATGGCCTCCGAGAGAAGGAGAGCAAGTTACAAGCCCTATGTAACATGGAGGAGGGCTTGAGAAAGAAGGCGCAGGAGAGTTATCAGAGTTTATTTGAGGACCTTGTGGCTGTAAGGAGGGATTTGTTGAACTCTCGGACTGCCTATGCCGAGTTGGAGGACTCTATTGCTGAGGGGCGGAGGAGGCCTGGAGGATTTTTAAGGAGCAGGTCGGAGTCCTTGCTCCCGACCTGGATCTCTCTCCTTTGGATCCTGACAAAGTCATTATTGATGGTGCCATAGTTTATCCCCCTGCTCCGAGGTGGTCACCGAGTCAGATTTGAAGACTCGGGGCAGAGAATCATTGAGTCCCTCCTCGTCAAAAGGATGTTCCGAGTTCCTCCCGACCTCTCGGCACCTCTTCTCCGACTCCTATGGACACTTCTCTCCCTGGTCCTGATGGCGCTCTGACTTCTCTTCCCGACTCTGGTGGTGATGCTCTTTAAAAATTTGTTGGCTATATGGGGCCCGGCCTGTGGGTCTCCCCTTTTTTAAACTCTTTATATTTGTGGTGGTGGTATGTTGACATTTGCCTTGGCCTTTTATGGCCGTAAACAAAAATATTTATAATTGCCCTTTTTTGGATAAGGGTTTTATTTAACAAAAATACCCTTTTTGGTATAAGGGTTTCAGCTACCTTTTTGTGTGCATGCTTTCTGATTTTGATTTTTCGAAGTCCCTTTAATCTTTTCTGAAAACCTTTTGCTTGTCCGTCCTTCTAAGCCTTTTCGCTTTAAGGACCTTAGGGCATTCTTTAAGGATTTTCCTAGGTTTTTCGATCTCTTTCTTGTTATTCCTTATACTCAACTTTGTTTTATTGAGTTCTATGACTTAGGTTATTTTTGCGATGCGTTTTCTTTTCTACTCGGTTTTTCATTTCGACTTATGAGTCGGAATGTCTCCGAGTTTCTCACGATCAACTTTTATAACCTCTTTACACCGACTTGTACCTCATCGTTTTATCCTGACGACCATCTAGGTCGGTTCATGGGATTTTCACGTTTTGTCGAGCTTAAGTCGGCGCGTTTCGTAGGAAGAAAAATAAACGAGAAGGAATTTATAAGAGATATTGTAAAAGATCTTTATTAATTTGGGAAGGTACTTTACTGCTACTAAGGGTTTTTAATAATCTTTTCCCCCTTAGCCTCTACTATGATGCCTCATTAAAAACCCTTCTTCAGAAAAAACTCTTTAATGTTTGGGAAAAAATTGTGAAGTTGGGAAAAGAGTACATCAGGGAGTAGAGTTCTCTTTTAACTATAATACCTTTTCATATTACAAGCATGCCATGATCTTGGTAACTCGGCGCCGCTTAGGTCGGTCACCTTATAATAACCTTTTCCTAAGACCTCGCTAACTTTGTAGGGTCCTTTCCAATTGGCAGCGAGTTTTCCTTCCCCCGATTTGTTGACTCCTATGTCCTTTCTGATTAAGACCAGATCGCTTAGTGCGAAACTTCTTTGAATGACTTTCTTGTTGTATCTGGTAGCCATCCTTTGCTTCAGCGCTGCTTCTCTTATCTGGGCTTGTTCTCGGACTTCGGGGAGCAACTCTAGCTCCTCTTTGTGCCCCTGTATGTTTCCGATTTCATCATGGAGAATCACTCTTGGGCTTTGCTCACTGATTTCTACTAGTATCATAGATTCTACCCCATAGACAAGTCGGAAGGGTGTTTCTCCAGTAGCAGATTGTGGCGTCGTCCGATAAGCCCACAACACTTGTGGGAGCTCTTCTGTCCAGGCTCCCTTTGCTTCTTGTAGTCTTTTCTTTAGCCCTGCCAGAATGACTTTGTTGGCTGCCTCGGCTTGTCCATTGGCTTGTGGATGTTCCACCGAGGTGAACTGGTATTTGATTTTCATACTGGCCACCAGGCTTCTGAAGGTAGAGTCGGTGAACTGGATTCTATTATCTGTAGTGATGGAATAAGGTATTCCATATCTTGTGATGATATTTTTGTAGAGGAACCTTCGACTTCTTTGAGCTGTGATGGTAGCCAGTGGTTCTGCTTTTATCCACTTTTGTGAAGTAGTCTATCCCCATGATCAAATATTTGACTTGTCCTGGCGCTTGGGGAAAAGGACCTAGCAAATCCATTCCCCATTTTGCAAAGGGCCATGGAGAAGTTATACTGATGAGTTCTTCGGGGGGAGCTACGTGGAAATTCGCATGCATCTGGCATGGCTGGCACTTTTTCACAAACTCGGTGGCATCTTTTTGCAAGGTCGGCCAGTAGAATCCAGCTCGGATGACCTTCCTGGCTAGTGACCTTGCTCCGAGATGATTTCTGCAAATCCCATTGTGAACCTCCTCTAGCACTTCAGTGGTCCTTGAGGTCGGTACACACTTCAACAATAGTGTCGATATTCCCCTTTTATAAAGGATATTTTTCACCAAAGTGTAATGTTGTGCTTCCCTCCGGATTTTCTTGGCCTCTTTTTCCTCCTTAGGGAGGACGTCAAATTTTAGATATTCGACCAGAGGATTCATCCATCCGAGGTTTAGCCCGGATACCTCAAGGACATCTTGTTTGCCCTCTGCTTTCACTACCGAGGGTTCTTGGAGAGTTTCCTGGATCAGGCTTCTATTGTTCCCTCCTGGTTTGGTACTTGCTAACTTGGAGAGGGCGTCTGCTCTGCTATTGAGATCCCGAGTTATGTGTTTGACCTCGGTTTCCGTAAAGCGCCTGAGGTACTCCAAAGTTTTTTCCAAGTATCTCTTCATATTTGGATCTTTTGCCTGATACTCTCCATTTATCTAGGAGGTCACCACTTGGGATTCGTTGTATATCATCACTTTTGTTGCACCGACTTCTTCTGCCAGCTTTAATCCATCGATCAGGGCTTCATATTCTGCCTGATTATTTGAAGCTGGGAATTCAAATTTGAGGGAAACCTCTATTTGGGTTCTCCTTTCGTCAACCAATATTATGCCTGCGCCGCTTCCTGTCTTGTTTGAGGATCCGTCTACATAGAGTTCCCATGTGGTTGGCTTTTCCTCTTGGTCTCCTGCGTATTCCGCTATGAAGTTGGTAATGCATTGGACTTTGATTGCCGTCTAAGTTTCATATCTTACGTCGAACTCGGAGAGCTCTATTGCCCATTGAATCATTCTCCCAGCAACATCCGTCTTTTGGAGGATTTGCTTCATGGGTTGGTTCGTGCAGACTCTTATTGTATGAGCTTGAAAGTAAGGTCGTAGCCTTCGTGAGGCTATTACTAAGGAGTACGCAAACTTCTCTAGTTTGTGATACCTTAGCTCGGGGCCCTGTAGAACTTTGCTGATGAAGTAAACTGGATGCTGCCCGGCCTCGTCCTCCCTTATCAGGGCTGATGCAACAGCTTTGTCTGCTACGGACAAATAAAGGACGAGACCTTCCCCACTAGAGGTCGGGTTAGGATTGGTGGTTGACCCAAGAACCTTTTGAACTCCTGGAATGCTCCTTCGCATTCTGGAGTCCATTCAAACTGGCATCCCTTTTTAATAAAGAAAATAGTAGAAGGGATTTGAGTGCTGATCCTGCCAAGAACCTGGAGAGGGCTGCGAGTCTGCCATTCAATTGTTGAACCTCTCTTAAGCAAGTCGGGCTCTTCATTTCTAGGATAGCTTTACACTTATCGGGATTTGCTTCAATCCCTCTCTGTGTCAGCATAAAACCCAGGAATTTTCCAGCTTCTACTGCGAAGGCACATTTTGCGGGATTTAGTCTCATCCCGTGTAACCTTATGGTGTCGAAGACTTGCGAGAGGTCTGACAAGAGATCGACTTCTTCCTTGGTTTTTACCAGCATGTCGTCGATGTAGACTTCCATTTGGCTCCCAAGGTGAGAAGCGAACACCTTGTTCATCAGCCTCTGATATGTGGCCCCTGTATTTTTCAATCCAAATGGCATGACCACGTAACAGAAATTAGCTCTGGGCGTGATGAATGATGTTTTCTCCTGGTCCGGCTCATACATCGGGATTTGGTTATACCCCGAGTAGGCATCCATGAACGACAAGTATTGATATCCCGAGCTAGAGTCTACTAGGGTATCAATACTTGGTAGTGGATAAGGGTCCTTGGGACATGCCTTATTTAAGTCGGTGTAGTCGACACACATTCTCCATTTGCCATTTTGCTTTTTGACTAGCACTATATTGGCTAGCCATGTTGGATATTTGACTTCTCTGATGAAGCCGGCTTCTAAGAGTGCCTGTACTTGTTCTTCTACTATTAGGGCTCGTTCCGGGCCAAGCTTGCGTCTTCTTTGTTGTACAGATCGGGACCCTGGGTATACCGAGAGCTTGTGGGACATGAGCTCGGGATCTATCCCGGGCATGTCGGAGGCTTTCCAGACAAAGAGGTCGGAATTGCCTCTTAGGAGTTTAGTCAACCCTTGTTTTAGGGTTTCTCCTAGGTTGGCTTCTATGTTGGTATTTTTTCCTTCTTCTTGGCCGACCTGTATTTCTTCGGTTTTTCCTCCCGGCTGTGGTCGCATCTCTTCTCTGGCCCTTGCACCGCCGAGCTCTATGGTGTGAACTTCTTTGCCTTTCCCCCTTAGGTTCAAGCTTTCATTGTAGCATTTCCTTGCCAATTTCTGATCTCCCCTCACCGTTGCTATTCCCGCCGAGGTCGGGAATTTCATGCAAAGGTGGGGAGTGGACACCATTGCTCCGAGTCGATTAAGGATAGCTCTGCCAATTAAAGCATTATATGCTGTCCCTACGTCGATGACTATGAAGTCTATACTCAGAGTTTTGGATTTTTCCCCTTTTCCAAAAGTGGTGTGAAGGGGTAGAAATCCCAGTCGTCTTATTGGCGTGTCGCCTAATCCGTACAAGGTGTCGGGGTAGGCTCTTAATTCTTTCTCATCTAACCCTAGTTTGTCAAAAGTGGGCTTGAAAAGGATGTCTGCTGAGCTTCCTTGATCTACTAGGGTTCTGTGGAGATGGGCATTTGCTAGGATCATGGTTATTACCACTGGATTGTCGTGTCCAGGGATTACTCCTTGCCCATCCTACTTTGTGAATGATATGGTTAGAAGGTCGGGTGACTCGCTCCCGACTTGGTAGACTCGCTTGAGATGCCTTTTGCGAGAGGACTTGGTGAGTCCCCCTCCCGCAAACCCTCCTGAGATCATATGGATATGTCTCTCCGGAGTCTGCGGTGGTGGGTCTCTTCTATCCTTATCGTCTCGCTTTCTCTTCCCATGGCTGTCTGACCTTTCTATGAGATATCTGTCAAGCCGGCCTTCTCTAGCCAGCTTTTCTATCACATTTTTAAGGTCGTAACAGTCATTTGTTGAGTGACCATATATTTTATGGTACTCACAGTAGTTGCTACGACTCCCCCCTTTTTTTTTAATAGGCCTGGGAGGTGGCAGCCTTTCAGTATTGCAAATCTCTCTGTATACATCCACTATAGAAACCTTTAGAGGAGTATAAGAGTGATATTTCCTTGGTCTATCGAGACCGAGTTCTTTCTTCTTCTTGGGCTCCCTATCCCTCTCTTTTGTCGAGGGAAGATGCCCGGGTCGCCAACTCGAATCTCTCAGTCTGGCATTCTCCTCCATGTTGATGTACTTTTCAGCTCTTTTCTGTACATCACTTAAGGAGGCGGGGTGCCTTTTTGATATGGACTGTGAGAAAGAACCTTCTCTAAGCCCATTGACTATCCCCATAATAACTGCCTCGGTGGGCAGGTCTTGGATTTCTAAACATGCTTTGTTGAACCTTTCCATATAGGCTCATAAGGATTCTCCGACCTCCTGCTTTATTCCCAGGAGGCTTGGCGCATGTTTTACTTTGTCCTTCTGGATAGAGAACCTCATCAAGAATTTCCTTGAGAGGTCTTCGAAACTAGTGATTGACCTCGGGGGGAGGCTGTCGAACCACTTCATCGCTGCTTTCGACAGGGTGATCGGGAAGGCTTTGCATCGCGTAGCGTCAGAAGCGTCAGCCAGATACATCCAACTTTTGAAATTTCTTAAGTGATGCTTCGGATCCGTGGTTCCGTCGTAGAGGTCCATATCGAGGCTTTTGAAGTTCTTCGGAACTTTTGCCCTCATTATGTCCTTGCTAAAGGGGTCCTCCCCTCCTGGGGGCGACTCTTCTCGGTCGTCGCGGGAGTTCCGACTTTTGAGGGAGGATTCCAACTTCAAGAGTTTTCTTTCTAACTCTTTTCGTCGTTCCATCTCCTCTTTTAGATTCTTTTCTGTTTCCCTTTGTCGCTCCCGTTCCTGTTTCAGTTGTTCCAGGCGGCTTTGATGGACATGGACTAATCCCATAAGTTCAGTTGCATGGGGTGGTCCATCCTTTTCTGATTCGCGCCCTTCTGAGGAATTTACCTTCGGATTTTTGACTCCGGAAGTACCCTCTCTATGCTGATCGTTAGTTCCTTGGTGGAGGGTTAAGTTTGCGTCATTGTCTCCAGTGTCCAGATTCTCTTGTTCGGAATCTGACTCCACATGACCCTCCTCGGGGATCTGTCCGTCATCACTGGTTGATCTCTCGGTCCCCGGCAACGGCGCCAATGTTACGATGGGTAACCGGAGATGGTGGGCTGGACTCGCTAGTTTGGCCCAATCGTCTAAGGAAGGAAGCCTTCGAGCGGGTCTGCGCCTTGGGGGCCTCTGTCCGACTTGCGAGTATGAACGAGTGGGGGGTGGTACCTGCAAAGACACTCCGATACCTAAGTCAACAAGGGTGTGAGCAGGTCTAGAGAGTATTGGGACTTAGAGATACCTGAGAGGTGTCAGTGTATTTATAGTGGTGAACCAATAACCACCGTTGAAGTAGTGCCACTTTTTTAGGGTGATAACCGTCCCTTTATCTTAGGGAGGTTGAGATATGGCTCCTGGAAGTGGTTAGAGAGATTCTAGGAGCAGTTACTCATTTAAACGAGTGATTATCTGCTAGCTAACCCTCGTCCTCGACTTCTTTAGGGTAAGTCGTGATAAGAACCGACTTCGCAGGAGGAAGGTCGGTGCTAAGTGAGGCTCAACCCTTCGGATTGGGCCTTTTATTTGTACATGAGCCTTATCATTGGGCCAGGATATGAACAATTTTATTATAATTTAGTTATTTTGCTTGAATTACAATTAAACTGATTAAATCTCTAAACTTATGAACTAATAATTAGAACGATTCGACGAACAATTCGATTTTTAAAACTTTAGTATTAATAAAAAAGCATATATATTCAAGTAAAGTTTTATAAGTGCCATGTAATTTTTCAGTTAACCCATTGCCTATGAATATTGTTGAAAGCAATAATGTTATGGACTAAAGCTACTTATAAGTTTTTTTGGTAGTCTACCGTATCCCCTAATTTAACATGTCAATGATTAATTTATTACAAATTTGAGCTTTATTTAAGAGTTTGTCGCTGGCCAATAATTTAATATATGCATAACATAAAATTTGAACTAACCTCCAATACTTATTTAAACGAAAAAGTGAGTTGACGACGAAATCAAATTGGTTAACTACTTATGAGCTTTGGCCATTACTTTCTGATATCCCTTTCACTGTAACTAATTAGTTCATTAAACTAAAGATTAAGTTCTGACTAAGAAAATTCCTTTTATGTGAATCCTGAATTTAGTATTCATTTGAGATTGAATCATAGATCTAGACTAAGAGTACTAAAATATATACTATTACTAACCATATCCATTTTCATTTATCTAGTTAGATTGTTCTTTTTTCTATTCTAGCATACTAGAACAAAAAAGATAAAACTAAACTAAAAGAAGATTAAATCGTTCTCAAGAAGTTAACGTGTGATGAAGCCATGATTATGAGTAGTCACTAGTCACAATGTCCATTATTCAAATGCACATCACGATGTTAACAATTATGATAAGAAGAAGAACAAGAATTCTATAATATTTAAGAAATTTGTATTTAGTTTACTTAAAAGATGAAATTGAAAAGATGAATTTTATTTTAAAAATATTATTTATTTGTATATTAAAATCAGTTACCAATATATTTATGTATAAATATATGTGTGATTTAATTTATTTTTAATGTATATTTATATTTTAACATGTATTTTATTTTAGTGTCCGCTTTTGGTGGCTGAGTTTAGTATACACATAGTATAGTCGATTCTATTTTTATATTTGTGATAGATAATTAAAAAGTTAGATATGATAAAAGAGACTAAATCAATTTGAATTTATCTAGTGATTTATTCACTAATCCATTTAAGTAAGTGTCAAGAGTTTGAATCTCGCCTCTTACATACAACAATCTATTGACCAACAATAAATCTTTAAATGTAGCTCAAATTTACGATAGATTAATACGTGGCTACTAAACTAAAGAATACCATACAAAAAAACAAATATGAATCTTAGAATATCAATAACAATTAACAAAGCAACATATGTCAGAAATTATTTTTTTGTGAAAACATTGTTGGTGTATTGGCCGAATATGGGTGAAGCAGGTGTTTTGCGGGAGGGTGGTGCTAGGAACAACATGCCGGGGGCGTGGTGCCTGAGCGAGTTCAGCGACGTGGCAGCTCCCGCACAACACGCGGGGGGCGTGATGATCTGGCGACAAGACACTGCACAGACAATACGGGGGCGTGAAGCTATGTAATCCGTGAAGTTTGCTGGGTTCCAAGTGTAGCAGCATCAGGCGGGGGGCGTGTTGCAGGCCTACTGCATGCAGGGAACACCCCCCGCCCCGGTAACCAGCGCCCAGCCCCTTATAAATTCAGCTTCTTCAACCCCCTTCCTCTATTGAAGCAAACAGAGAGTGTGGCATATGGTTTTCAAGCAAGAAAGCCAAAAAAAAAAAAAGCAGTGTGTTTGAGTGTGAGTGTTAAAAAAGAGTGTGGCACAGTAGCTTGAGTAATAGTAGTGGAAGTGTAGGTGTAACTAGTTTGAGTGTTTGTAGGGAAAAAAGATAAAAAAAAATTTGTAGAAATTTAAAAAAATGGAACGTACTTATTATGCGGCACCTGAAAAACATATTATCAACTATTTAGAGCATCCAATTTATGTAAGTTGATAAATTTTAATTTTTTAAATATTGTCGTTGTTAGTATTTTACAAATATATAGAAGAAGCCTCATTTCTTTTTGTATTTTACGACTGTGTTAGAATAAAATTTTAATTTGTAAAATATAATTATATCTTTTTTGTATATAATATTTTTTAGTATCATATATCTTATTTTTTTTTGAATATATAAATTTTGTTATGATTAATGAAAGTAATGAATAAATAAATATTTGATTTTTTAAGACTAAATAATTTCCGGTATTTATAAAATATTAATAATAATAAATAGATAAATGTATATGAAATATATATCGTTGTTAAGTATTGAAAAAATAAATATTTTAAAAAAATGTGTGACAATAGCTAAAGAAAATATGTAATTCAGTAAATATATTTTAAAATATTTATTTATTTATTTATTTTAATTCAGTAAATTTTTTTTACAATAGATAAAGAAATAAATAAATGTTAATATACAATTTTTTTTAATTACTTTTCTTAGAATGGATTTATTTATTCGTGTGGTTAGCAAACAATTTGAATATTAATAAATAATTTAATAAATATTAATAACAAATTTTTTTGTAATAAATATAATCTATTTAAGCTAACAATTTTTATTTTGCTACAGCCTAACAAGAATTTGTTGGTGCGTAAACTGGATTCGTCACAGACGTGGAATCTGATGGTGGAAAACTACCTACGCGCCAGGGGATTCTACCACGCATGTCGCGTGAGTCCATCTCATTCAAGTACCGGGTCAATTTGGGGTGACCTTTCGACGTTCGCCTCAAGGCGGGATTAGCGACCAATGTGGGTCCCTCATATGTAGGCCATGTCTCGGGATCACCTAACGGTGTGAACTTAAATCTATATACCTTACGAACCTCTGTCATCTTGTACATGTCATGCACATACAGCTGCCAATCGAGACGCTGGTTAGCACAACAAGTAATAACATGGCGACAAGGTAGTCGTTCCACCTGAAAGTGTCCACAGTCACCCGTCCGTCGCGCAAGGTCAACGACTGACACCTTGCCGCTAGTCATTTCGCATACCTCAAACACCTCATTTCGTCTGTCAAACCGGTGCACTACTATATTCCCAGCCTATTACATATTTGCCTCTATCCGCTATTGTGCAAATACGGAGTAAGTAAATCCAGCACGCTTGCGTTCGTGAGCCTCGGCACTCTTCCGTGTAAAAAGTTCATTTAACCGATAATATGTTGCTTGGACCAGCGCCAACACAGGTAGATTATGGGCACCCTTCAATACTGAGTTAATGCACTCGACAAGGTTCATCGTCATATGGGCCCATCGATATCCCTCGTCGAATGTCAACACCCAATGTCAGAGTCCAATGGCATCGCACCACCTGGCATATGCCTCGCCTCGCTCTTCCAACCTCTTATAGTTGATGTTGTACTCCTCCACCGTTCTTGAATACCCAATGTTGACAACAAGCTTCTGCGAGGGACTTTGAATGCTCTTAGGAAGTTGCTGCCGATGTGCCTTATACAAAACATCCACCATGCTCTTGGAGGTTGCCAGTCACCTTCGGAATGATTTACTACTGCCCGAATTGACTCATGCTGATCTGAGATCATACCCACACCGTAACAACATGCATTCACAGATTCCTGAGAAAGAAGTGCCACGCATCAGCTGTCTCCCCTTCCACTAGCGCAAAAGCTATAGGCACAATGTTCTACTTCCCATCTTGTGCAACAGCGACCATAAGTATTCTTTTGTATTTTCCGTATAGGTGTGTGCCGTCAACCTAAACTAGAGGCTTGCAATGCCTGAATGCCCTAACGCATGGATTGAAATTCCAAAATACGCGATGAAGTATTTTTACACCTTGTG
Source organism: Arachis hypogaea (assembly GCF_003086295.3). Lineage (NCBI taxonomy): Eukaryota > Viridiplantae > Streptophyta > Magnoliopsida > Fabales > Fabaceae > Arachis > Arachis hypogaea. The sequence goes on from NC_092054.1 coordinate 81,958,414, forward strand.
CCTCCTCATTCCCGTTGTACAGTGGGCATGTTTCTATTTGCACAACTGACCCAGGCATCTTCTGAACCATAACCGAGAGCCACCAAAGCAAGGTTTAGTAAGAATCCTCCCAACCACCGAAAACTTTCGCTATGGACTTCTGCTTTGCCAACCAAGCCTTTCGGAAACTGATGGTATAGTTGAACCTTGACTGGACTTCCGCTATTATAGATTTCACCTTAATTGACGGGTCAGTCTCGACCAACGGTATTATACTCTCAGCAACGGTATCCGAGTCCAACTTGGAATGATCCTGTGAAATCATTCCCATTGTGCATGTGTGCCTTTCATTGTATCTGCGTATCTCCCAACAACCTTTTTCCCGTATCAAGCTGGCTCGGATAAGCCAGTCGCACCCATGCCCATACATTTTGCATTTTGCATAGAAGGTCTGTGGCTCAGACTCATACACATCGTAGTCAACTCCTCTAGCAATAATGTATCTTCTAATTGCTGCCACGACTGACTTTCTGGAACTGTATTCCATTCCAATCCGGAACTCTCCGTCCTCAGAATCAGCAACACCTACAGAAAGCGAAAAATCAACGTTCATTAATCAATCCAAAGTATCAATTAACAAAAACGTATTATTCAGTCATCATCACGTACCTATGTTTGCATATTCCGGAAATTCCGGTGCATGCATGTTTCGTTGAGATCCAACTCACGCATAAAAGGTGGCACGTTCATCAGTTGACTACTCGAGGGACGAACTACTATATTCTCCGTTGCTATCTCAACTCCCACATCACCATCCTCGTCTTCGTCGCCGGCTTCATAAGTGGCTTTGAAGTCCTCTTCGCTGTCACTATTCATTCCCTTGTACATTGCAGCTTTATCATCCTCTATATCTAAAACATTTTGAATCCCTTCTGCCTCTACGCTTTCAAACTCAACATACAGCTCAATCTGTGGCTATCGCATCTGAGTCTGCCAGTAAATTTGAAACATATTCTACATACTCCCTTCGTCAGTGATTGGCATGGTATCAAATTGTATTAGACCACCAAAAACTACAACTGGATTCCGGTACAAAATTCTGCTCACTCTCATTAATGTACCGTTCTCCATGCTTTGACAGAGACCGTTCTAAAACTCCATTAACGTCATGGTGCATGGAACCACAAACGAAAACAAATTCTGGCAGACAAACCTCACTCTCTCATGAGTATTACGTATTATCTCACCGTTGCGATACACCACCAAATTCGCGGTACCCTCCATTGCACTACCAACACTCACAGAACACTCAAAGGACACTCACACACTCTTACTCAAAATGAAAATGCAGTTGAGCTCTGCCTGTATATAGAGGAGAGCACTCACCACACCCCCCACGTGCTGCCTGCCTCAGCCAATCAAGCTTTGCCACATGTTAGCACGCCCACCACGTGCTATAGCCATGTCATCACATCCCCCGTGCTGACTCATCACATCCCCACGTGCTACCTGAGTCCTCCAGTCACGCTCTGCCACGTAATCTCGCCCTCCTGTGCTGAGTCAACACGCCCCCGGCGTGATTCCAGCTCCAACTAATAACGTCGCGCCACGTTTTTTCACGCCTCCAACGTATAGTAGATAACACGCCTCCTGCGTGTTGACCTTGCATCATTGACATCCACCATAAGATAATACACATAATTCTCCATTTCTGGCCAAATCACCACCGTCTTTTCCATATTCAAATTCTTGAGCCACATATGTCATGCAACTATTAATTTCTTCCTCTCAAAATTTCTCGGCCATATTCTCCAACGGCTATAACAATATGATACATAGCAAAACCAAATATTTTGAATCCGCACAAGTCATTTAGAATAAATATAGATTGCTCTATTAGTCTCACCTTATTTAAATTATCATCTCAAAATATTTTCTTTTAGGAACAGAATTTTGACACATGCATATTTCTATTAAATTTAAGATGTATCCAACCATATTATTAAAATTTCATTGAAAAAATATATTGGAATAAAATTTGGTCCTCTGAGTTATATGTATACTTTATACTATTGTCTGAAATTTTAAATGGTATAAATTTTAGTTTTAAAATTATAATATATTTCATGATATATAACATAACGTTGGTTGATGACATGACATATCACGTTAACGTATTATTACAAATATAAACATAATTGACAGGTGCATCATATTAACAAAATAATAATGAATATAATTATATTAGGTATACATTAAAATTAATTATTAAAATCAGATATTAATATAAGATACATATTAAAATATAAAATATTTATTAAAAATAAGTTAAATTATATATGTATTTATATATACGATAATTCTAAATAACTAAACTTTTTATATAATCAAATTCAACCAAATTATGATACATATATATGCTTTTTTTTGGTGTCATTAGTTATTTTATTCTCTTTTTTTTTCTTTGTCTTTCTCATTCTTTTTTCTTTTTTTATTAGATTCTTTCTCTTCTTTATTTTTCCTTCTACTCATTCTTTATCATCATCATCCTCGTCTTTGTTATCAATCCTATTTTCTTCTTTTTTTGATATTTTTTTTTGTTCTTATTTATCTTCTTATTTTGTTTATGTATTTTAAAAATTTATGAAGGAAAAAAATAAAAAAATAAAATACAAAAAATAATGATGATGATGAATGATATCAAAATTTTTTATATAAAACACAAATGATATAATAGAAATAACACCAAATGTGTTATACAAAATACATAAATTTTACCACAATAAATACAAAATTTAAATTTATTTTTACATCATATTGTAAGATAATTTGTTATTTAGGACTTAGAATTATACAATTCAACTTTAAAACAAATTTCTTTAGATAAAATTTTTAATTTTTAAAATAAAAAACATAAGAAAATACAGAAAAATTATACAATAATCAAACATAAAAAAGAAGAAGAAAAATATGTTGGAAGAAAGAAAAAAAAGATAAAATATGAAGGAAAAAAGTAGAAGAAGATATATTGGAAAAGGATAAAAAATTATGTGATTTACGCACATTTTATGAGGATAATTTTTGTTAGATTTGAGCCAATTTAATTAAATTTAGTTGACAAAAATATTTAGATATATAATAAAAATCAATAACATAAATATATGTTAATTAATTTAATAATTAATTTTTAATATGTATATAATATTTTTATAATAATTAATATGTTATAAATCAAAATAACCAGTCGAATATAATATTAGAAATAATTAAATAGACAAACCTATAATATTAGGTGAATAACTTTTTTATACAAGTGTTATACGATCAAGACCTTAAAAAAACTTTTATATTTATACTAGGCATCTAAAAATATATTATTTATAAAGTAAACATGAAAAAAAAATTATATTTTAATTATACAATAGTTATATAAGAGATAAAAATTTATGTGCGATTGTCTTCACATAAAATTTATAAATAAAAATTATTAAATAATAATTTAATTAAATATATTAAATTATTTGACAATTTTTATATATCAACTTTATATAAAAAATAATTACATTTAAATTTTTACTTATATAATAAAATGCTTGTGCATCTAGTAGGAAATGGATTTTTTCTATTTTTTTTAACATTTGAGAGAATAAAGTGTGATTCACCTTTAATTTTATAAATGGGATCCAAATTAAATAGGAGAGAGTACAATAAAATATGAGATTCTACACTGAACACTATCCAATTTTTTTTTTCACTGAACAAGGATCCACTCCCTCTAGTATTATTAAAAAATAAAAACTGAGATGCATTTGTAATATGAGGACCAAGCTAAGCATGGCTAAAAAAATTAACGTTTTGATTGTGAAGTGCAGCGTACTCCTTGATCAATATATGTGCATGGCAGCATGACTCAGCTAGTAAAGTCAAATGTCAACACAAGAAGAAGAAGACGACGCACGCGTACAAAGAGGGGTTAGTACATCCATCCATCTATCTAAACTAACATCTCGCCTTGTGTTGCGTTGTGTTGTGTTTGTGTTAAGCCTTAAACTTGTCTGGCTTCTCTTTAATTTTTTATTTTTTTCTCTTCTCTTCACTTCGCTTCATGCTGCCTCTCTCTATCTCTTTTTTGTCTTGGTTCTAAATTCTAAAACCAACACCTGAACCTGAACGGTGCCGCCTTCACCTCTCCAAACCCAACGTTAATTCTGTTCTCCAGATCCACCACCCTCTCTCTGCCTCTTCTTCGTTGTTGTACGTCCACTCGGAAAACTCACAACCGCACACACATTCTTCTGCTGCGTGGCGTTGTGCTGTGTTACGAACTTACTATTGTTATTATTATTACTATCCTGTTATTATTGTTGGTGTATATGTTTGATTGCGTTTGGGAGAAGCTATAATTAACGACATGGTGACGAACACCAACAAGGTCGTGAAAGTGAAGAGAGACACGCTAAGAGCATGCATGACATGCCCTCTTTGCAATAACCTCCTCAAAGATGCCACCACTATCTCTCTCTGCCTGCACACATGTATGTAATTTCATTCTCTATTCTTATTATTATTTATCCCCCTTTTCCTATTACTTCCTTCTCTCGCTTACTTCACTTCTTCTTCTTGATCCGTCTTATCTTCAATTCGATTCGATGCGTTTTCGCGATTTGGGTTTCCGCTTCTTTCAATGTACTTACCTTCTGATTCCTGATTTTCATGATCTGGGTTCCTTCACAGCATAGTATCTTCTTGTCAAAAAATTAATTACTATATGCTTTTAATTATATATATACACATCATGGTTTATATTACTGATTTGCGACTATTTGTTTGCTGTTATTATTATTATGACATGACACGATGAGAACGTTAAATTAACTCATGTTTTGTTGCAGTGATGGCAGCAGATACCTTACGCTACCAAGAGATAGAAATCTAACACATAATTTCCTTCTTTGTGCTCTATTGATTATTTGGATTTCTATGATTTTATACGGATATTAATTTAATCAATTCTCTTGCTTCAGTTTTGGTCCTTTTTAATTTCTTTTGCTTGCTCTTGTATTGTATCAAGTGTTTCTACAGCAAGTGTAGATGCAGTGGAATTTCATAATATATTATGTTCACTATACACTTGAACAGTTCCTGAACTGCGTTATATTATTATTCTGACAATACTTATTATATACATGTCTTGTTGTGTATCTGTTAGATTATTTTTTTGATGATTTCAAGAGTGTTTACAATGCATTAAACAATGAACCTTGCAACAGTTTGTAGGAAGTGTATATATGAGAAGCTCTCGGATGAGGAGGTGGATTGCTGTCCTGTGTGCAACATTGATCTAGGCTGCCTTCCGGTGGAAAAACTCAGGTTACTTGTTGTCTCCGACTGCTAACTTTCTTTCGCAATTTGTATGGTTTATTACTTCTTTGTATAGAATCCAAGAGAACAAAGATAAGGCTCTAATGTCCGGCGGCATATTTATATTTGTTTGTTTGTTTTTTTGTTTTGGTTATTCTGCTTCGTCTTCCTCCCCACCTCCTCTTTCTCATCTCTAAAACAAGAAACATGCAGCTACATATATATTATTACTATATTTTCCCTACTTTCAGAAATGTTGTTCAAAACATTTTCTTTTTGGCATCTACCTTAAGCTTTATTACCGATAATTATTTGAATTTTGGCAAAGAATATTGTTTAGTGAAAGTAGTATCACCTGCTATTGCATTGCATCGAGATTCTGTAAATAGTGCCAAGAGCTTAGATTTTGCATTGAGATTGTGTACATATTGCCAATAGCTAAGAATTTGCATCAAGATTGCTTGCATCTTATATGTTGATTTATTCTGGACTCTGCAGCTTTGATCCTTGCTGAAACCTGATGTTTATATAAGGACAATGTCTTCCTTGTCTCAAATCATATTAGCTTAGGATAATTTATTCTTATAAGGGATAAGGGATTGTATGCATAATATGTTTTATAGGACTTAGAAATTCCATGTCTTGTATTCACAGGTTCCTGTTAATTGTATGCAGGGCAGACCATAATTTACAAGACATAAGGGCTAAAATATTTCCTTATAAGAAAAGGAAGACCAAGATCAAGGAACCAGAAGTTTTGCCTTCAGTATCCCCACCTGCAAAGAGGAAGGAAAGATCACTTTCATCGTTGGTAGCTCCGAAAGTTTCGGCACAAACAGGCCTTACAGGAAAGAGGACAAAAACTGTGTCAAGAAAGGCTGCTGCATTACGTGGGTGCAGTTTTATTCTTGAAGAATCCATAAAAAAGGAAGAAACAAATGGTGGAGATAACATGGTAAGTCTTACTTGATTCATCGAATTTTGCTTCACAAGATGAGTTAGATGTGCATTGTTGCGGCACTTGGACTAATGAATCCAACAATTAATTCATTGTTGTAGGATTTGTCAACGCCCGAGCCTTCTAAGAAGAACAAGTCCAGCGAAAGCACGGAGAACAGTGTAGAACTTACAGAAGGTAAGGCTGATCTCTGGACACCGTTAAACTGCCTTGTCGAAGCCGCCAACAGAACAAAGTCCTCCAGGTCAAATTCACAAGCAGTTCCCCCTGCCAAATCGGACTCTCCAACTACTGCACATGATGCACGAGATATGTCTGAAATCACAAACAAAGCCGAGCTACCTGCTTCAGGTCAGAATGAAATAAGCATTCCAAAATCTAAGAGTAAGGATAATGGACACAAAGCAAAATTTGGTGATGGCAAGGATGGCAACAGCGTGCCTTCGGGACCAGTGAAGCGAAGAAGGTTGCGGCCTTCTGGTCAGAAAAAGGTTGCGCCGACTGAGGGGTCTACCTCAGCCCAAGTCATGCTAGATGCAACAAGGGGATACTGCAACAGAAAGAACACCCCTATTTGGTTTTCATTAGTTGCTTCAGAGGACCAGTAAGTTTAATTTTTCTGCATAAGAAATTCATGGTAGTCATCTATTGTTGATCTTTGGGTGCAGCCCTTACTTAGACTTTGCGTTAATGCGGAGTGCTTGTGCATCAGATTGCCCATCTATTATTAATGTTTCTTTTGAACTCAATAAAATTTTTGTCATTTTTCAGGAAAGGAGATGTTCCGTTGCCACAGGTCTCAGCATGTTACTTAAGAATAAAGTAACTATTCTGACACTTAAACTTTCTGCTTATCTGATTTTTATTTTTGCTTTTCTCCTTTTTAAATGAAGTATGTTCCTAGTTGTAAATGAGTAAGTACAACTTTGGCCTGCATATTGAGAATACTATAATTTCATATGTTGTTGTGTTCAAATTAGGCAAACTGTAAATAAAATATTAAATATTGAAAACTGGTCTATATTTGATATTTTTTTGCATGATTTCATAATCTGCAGAAGATTCAAGTACAGAAGAGAAGGGAAAAGAATTCCACTTCATTTTTTTCAGGAAAATTTCAGTATGATGCATAATAGGATTATGTGGTGTTCAGGCAGAAAATAGTGAAAATTAATCTCCCAATTCTGGAAATTAGTTTTGGATCAGTTCCAAGAGCAACCATATTTCTGAAAACAGCACATTGATGATCATTGTTTGGTTCTGCCAAGTTAATACTTGACGGTAGATGCAAAGTGTCTGAGTCACATTTTTTAACATAGGAGAAATTGACCTCCATATTGAATCATTTGATTTGTGTTGAGTTTTGTGCATCCTTCTATTGCTACTTGCTCTTTTTCCTCTTTCCTTTCTCATGTAATTTTCTTTTCTATATTTTTTTTTATATAATAAGGATAAGTTGGTCATAACTGCATGCTTCTTTTTGTTGCTGACCTCATCACAGGGATGGCACTGTGCCTGTTTCGTTTATTCAAAAGTACCTTGTGAAGAAACTTAATCTTGCCAGTGAAGCAGAGGTTAGTTGTTCATTATATATCACTAAGAACTAACACTGGCCAGCATAATCTCTATCTCTCTAATGTTTTCTGTTTCTTTCTCTCACTAAAGTTGTTACTCAATGAGTAATTCCTATTTTGATAATGACACTCCGGCTTTTACATTCATGCAAAAGTGCTATCGAAAACGTTATCTATGGAGTGACATTATAAAAAGTAGGAGTGGCAATATCCTCTCCCCATTAATTGTATGCTATATTAGATGTATGATACTTCACAAGACATGAGTGCAACTATTAAATACTAAAACATCTGGCAGCCAATTTCTAACTGTATTAAAATTAGTATTTTCCAAATAGCAAACTGTAAGAATACACAATTACTGTGTCCTCCCCCCCCCCCCCCCCCCTTCTCTTTTCTTTCTAAAATTTGAAGTTACTCAATGAGTCCTTATCAGCTGAAAACACGGCTCAAGTTTCCATGTATTGGTCTACAATTTGAATTATTTTTGTTTGCTGATGAGTCTCTCGGATTTTGTGATGTTAAGGTTCCCTATTATCGCCAATGTTCTATGTGAACTTCAATTGCCTTATCATTTGCTGGTGTTTCAATTTGAAAATTGTGTTACATTATATAATAAACAAATTTGGTTTAGTTTTTATTAACGAGAAAAACTCAAGCGCCAGCAAAATATATTGCTTTTGGTCAGCACTTTTAGTCGTCATCCCAATTTTTTTAATCTAACAATTCAATAACATATTTTTAGCCCACATTTTTAAACATTGCTGGGTAACTGCTGGCCAAAAACATATTCTGCTGGCCCTCTAGTATTTCTCTTTATTAACTATCAAGTACTCTTACGTCATATTTAACTAACTGGTTCCACGCAGATTAAAATGGTCTTTTTTGGTTATTGGGTTTGAAAATTAATTGTTTTTGTATAAGTAGCATCACTTGATTGGATGTAGTGTAAAGCCTTACTGATACTCTAATATTACATAAAAATTTATCTCTAAGGAGTTTTCATTCCCCCCAAAAAAAAATTGTGAATCTATTCAAGTTGAAATAAGCAAGAAATGGTAGGTGCATTATTAGTGCTAATTCTTTTCACGTACTGCTACTATTTACAGGTAGAAATAATGTGCCGGGGTCAACCAGTGCTGCCATCTCTGCAACTACACAACCTTGTAGATTTGTGGTTCAGAACAGCATCAACGTCAAAAAAGATACCAGCATCTGTAGGATCATCAGCCAAGGATTTTGTTATGGTTTTATCATATTGTCGAAAGGCCTTGCCACCTTGAAACAAGTCCATCCCCTATTCTGTTTTTATGTAATTTTGTCTCCACCAATTTACATGCAAACTCAACCTTTTTGTTATGGCATTCTCACTGATATTTCCGCCAAGGTATTTGTTCCATTGATTAAAATACCATGCGATGTATCTGTTTGATTTTGGTTTTCATCGTGACCTGAAAATGTGTACCCTCCAAGTTCATGTTGTCTATTATATTGTATTATAAGGATCATGAGAGATATTATAAGGATTGAGACAAATTCACGATTTCTTGCTTCTTATTGACCTATTGATGTCTTTCTCCTCATAGACATTAACACGAGATTCGTTATTAAGAAAGAAAGAAAGAAGATATAGGTGTAACGGGGAAATTTGATTTATACGACACATTTAACAATGCCAAGTTTTAGGGATGCTTCTTTAAATGGCATTTGGCCACAACACCCCAAAAAAAAAAAAAAAATCATAGTACATACACAGAACAAATCAGCCATCACTAGTATAAAAAAACGGGGGTGACTTTACACTTCTTAAACATAAAAAAAATTTATTCAAGACTCGCTGAAGTGTGCCTATAAGTACTATTTTATTTCTTCTTTTCTTCTCAAAAGACTATTAATAACGTATTTTTTTAGAATAAAATGATAAATAAGCTCCTGAAAATTTACACTTTTGATAAATTAAACTCAAGAAAAAAATCAATAAAGCTATTTACGATAATTGACTGATACGAATTTTTATCAAAGAATAAAGAACATAAGAGAAATCCTTAGAATTAGGGTAGAGAAAAAAAAGTAGAGTTTCTATTACATCATGCATATCTCACATTATTATATCATATTCTTATTTATAGTACCATTCTTTAATTGGATTATAGGTCCAATACTAATCCTATCATTATCCTATCCTTCAAAACAACCTTGTCCTCAAGGTTGTGGAAAAATATAACTCCTAATTAAATTTGTAAACGTGTATTACAATTAATAACAAAAATTAATTAATTCTAAAATAATATTTTCTATCTTATTCCTATTCTATTGCAAAAAAAAAAAAACCACCAAGATCCTATTGAAAAAATCTTTGTTCAATCCAAAACCAAAAAAATATAATTGTTGGAGAAATTTGAAAATAGACCAAAAGAACTGAAATTCTTAAAATTGGGCTTGAAGTCATTGTGTCATCCATCACCTTCTGATGTTGGGCTTCAGAAGTTAAAATTTGGCCCAATGCAATATCAAACCAAATTGCCCAAATTCCTTCTCCTTCCATACTTTCCCTACATCTCCATCAACTCCCCCTCCTCACATGGAAAAAAACCGTCGTCGCAGCTCCAACCAGCGTACCGCCAGCCGTCGCGAGCTCGCATGGAGTGTAACACCCTAATATTCAAATCCTTATACTCGAGTCATAAGTAAACGATAATAAGGTGGTACGACTCTCAAGGTGGATTTTTAATACATAGTTTATAAGTATATTAAAAGGAATATTAATCGAGAAGCCTAAAAACGAGTAAAAATAAAATCGCGAAATCGTAGCGCTCACGTATCGACAAAAAGAAGGTAAAGTGTGAACTGAAACGATATAAAGATAATTTTGTCAAGAAGAATAAGATAAAACAAAATATAGATATATAACATAAATAATTAGCCACTAGTCGTGACCCGCGAAGTTTAGACCGGTTAGGGTACAATATAAAAGCAATTTGACAACGTTAGGTCCTATTTCTACAAAATATACATAAAGCCTCTATAGGCAAGTTCCAAAAGAGGTTAATACATAATATAAGTTTTTCAATATAAAGATGGAGAGATCCTAAACAAAATATAAAGCAGAAAAATACAAGGTCTTCGCTGTTTTTCAGACAAACCGTAACTCACTGTTGAGCACCTGGACCTGCATCTGAAAAACAAGAGATGTATACGAAATGAGAACCCCCGACTGATGCCAGGGCATTTTGGCCAATTTCACTAACCTTTTTTTTACTATTTTTAGGGTAGTTTCATGCATTTCCTTAGAAAATAAGCTAGTTTTGGGTAGATATTCACTTACATCTTGATTCAAGCATACATTGTGCACTTTACATGATTTCATGAGGATTTTGCATGAATTTAATGACAAATTGGATGTTGTATTTCCCATGACTTGGACTAGAACTTTGATGCACTCTAGTGCTTGATTTCAGGACAAAGGAAGCAAGGAAGAACCACATTAGCAGCCACGTTAATCTAATTAACGTAACTCCTAACGTGGAATGGGAGTAACTTGCAAAGTTAATGAGAAAAGTAATTGCCAATAACGCTCTCGAAGCCATCATTGCCCACGTTAAGAGTCACGTTAACTAAGTTAACGTGAACTCTAACGTGGAGGAAAGGAAATGGAGCCAACGTTAGTGACACTTACCTTTGTCACTAACGTTAGACCAAGCTCATAAGTGGCCATGTTAAGAGCCACGTTAACTTAGTTAACGTGGCCTCTAACGTTAAGAAGTAAAGGGGAAGCCAACGTTAGTGACATTCAACTTTGTCACTAACGTTGGCCAAGTCACAATAAGCCACGTTAACTTCCACGTTAACCTAGTTAACGTGGAAGCTAACGTGAAGAAAGTAGGTGATCGACAACGTTAGTGACACCAAACATTGTCACTAACGTTGGGATTAACCCACACAAGCCCCAATAAGCCACGTTAACTCCCACGTTAACCTAGTTAACGTGGAAGCTAACGTGAAGAAGGAAGGTGATCGCCAACGTTAGTGACACCTAACATTGTCACTAACGTTGGAAGGAGCCCACACAAGCCACAATGAGCCACGTTAACTTAGTTAACGTGGAAGCTAACGTGAGGAGGAGAGATGATGAGCCAACGTTAGTGACATTCACCTTTGTCACTAACGTTGGAGATGGCTAGCACAGCCACGTTAAAGGCCACGTTAACCTAGTTAATGTGGACTCTAACGTGGGAGCTAGGGGCACATTGGAACGTTAGTGACAAAGGTAAGTGTCACTAACGTTCTCGAAGGTTGGCAAGCCTACGTTAAGGAGCCACGTTAACTAAGTTAACGTGGACTCTAACGTAGGGAAGGTGGAGGCTTCTCAATGTTATTGGGAAAGGTAAGTCCCAATAACGTGTGCGAAGGACAAAGAGGCAACGTTTGTGCCACTAACGTTGAGGTTAACGTGGCTCTTACTTGGGTGAGGAACGTTAGTGAAAAAGGTGATTGTCACTAACATTCTCGAATCCATATTTTCACTGAACGTTAATACCACTAACGTTCTGAGCTAAAGTCTCTGCCCACTTCACACTTTCTCTATGCAAGTAAAGCCAAGCCCAATGAAGAAGATAACTTCTTCAAACTCAAGATCCAAAGGCCCATACCCAAGACTTGAAGAGCTAACTAGAAGATCAGAAGAGTAGTATATATAGGAGTAGCTTTGAATTAAAAAGGGAGTTGGAAAATATAGGGAGCCTCTTGGCATAGAACTACTCTCGCTATTTTACTTTCTCTGCACTTCTAGTTTCATCATGTATTCTCCATCTTTATTTTCATTTTCCAGAGCTATGAACAACTAAACCCCTTTCATTGGGTTAGGGAGCTCTGTTGTAATTTGATGGATCAATACTAGTTTTCATTATTCTTCTTCTATCTTTTCTCTTGATTTTACTTGAAAGCTTTCGATCTTCATCCAATTGGGTAGTTATCTTGGAAAATAAGCTATTCAAACTTGGATCTCTTCTGAACCTTGAAAGAGGAATGAAGAGATCATGCTAGAAATACTTTCTCATGCTGGAGCAAATTGTGACTATAATCCTCTCAACACTTGATTTGGAAAATGCATGTGGTATAATCAGTGACCATACTTTATCTCTTCTCATGAGCAATTGACCAAGGATTTGGCTATTGATCAAGATTTGAGAGATTGAATTACAAGGAATCGTAATTCGATCACTTAAGATTGCCAATGAGATTAATGAGTGCATTGATTGAGGAAGAGATGAAAATGAAATTGATCCGGAGAATGCAACACCTCCTGAGCCCAATGAACTCCCCATTTCTGATCTTACCCATTCTCTTTAATTTATGTCATTTACTTTTATAAGAAATTACCCCATTCCCATTTAAGATTCTGCAATTTACTTTCCGTCATCTACATTCAGCTCTTTATTTCTAGCATTTACTTTTCTGTTATTTACTTTCCCGCCATTTAATTTTCTGCAATTCTCAACCCAAATTCTGATTCGCTCAACTAGAACATTCCTCTAATTAAAGTTGCTTGATCAATCAATCCCTGTGGGATTCGACCTCACTCTATTGTGAGTTTTTACTTGACGACAAATTCGGTACACTTGCCGAAGGAAATTTGTTATGAGACAAGTTTTCCGTGCATCAAGTTTATGGCGCCGTTGCCGGTGATTGATTGTGCATCAACAATGATTAAATTGGAAGATAACTAGATTGAGCATTTTTGTTTTGTTTGATTTAATTTTCTATTTGAGTAATTTACTTTCAGTTTTAGTTAATTTCTTCCCTTCCCCCTACTTTTTCGTTTTTAGTTATTTACCATTCATTTCACTAACCCACTAACTGTTTGATATATTGCATCACTCACACTAACAGTCATTCTGATAGAAATACTTTCTGCATCTATTTTCCTTGCTTGTACTTGTTGGTTGTATGACAGGGAGAAGAAGCGGGGCTTCAACTTCCTTTGATTCTGAACCTGAGAGGACCTTCTTTAGATTAAGGAGGGAAGCAAGAGGAAAAAGAGTAGTTGGTGCCGAGGAAGAGGAGGAATACTTTGAACCAAACATGGAAGACAACATGGAAAACCATCATGAAGAAGAGGCTCACAACCATGGCGGAGGAGGTCGAGCAAATCATGCTGGGGAGGATAGAAGAGTTTTAGGCTCTTACATCAATCCAAACCCAGGAAACTGTGGAAGTAGCATTCAAAAGCCAACCATCCATGCCAACAATTTTGAACTAAAACCACAGCTCATCACCCTTGTTCAGAACAACTGTTCGTTCGGAGGAAGTGTCCAAGAAGACCCCAATCAACATCTAACCACCTTCCTGAGAATATGTGACACAGTGAAGTCTAATGGTGTTCATCCTGACGCCTATAGACTGCTCTTATTTCCATTCTCACTCAAGGATAAGGCAGCCAAGTGGCTGGAGTCTTTCTCGAAGGAGAGCTTGACAACCTGGGAAGATGTGGTTAACAAATTCTTAGCAAGATTTTACCCTCCTCAACGAATCAATAGGCTGAGAGCTGAGGTCCAAACTTTCAGGCAACAAGATGGTGAGACTCTGATGCCAGGGCATCTTGGTCAGTTTCACTGACCTTTTCTTTACTATTTTTAGGGTAGTTTCATGCATTTCTTTAGGAAATAAGCTAGTTTTGGGTAGATATTCACCTACACCTTGATTCAAGCATACATTGTGCATTTTACATTATTTCATGAGGATTTTGCATGAATTTAGTGACAAATTGTATGCTGCATTACCCATGACTTGGACTAGAACTTTGATGCACTCTGTTGCTTGATTTCAGGACCAAAGGAAGCAAGGAAAGGGAGGTAACTTGCAAGGTTAATGAGAAAAGTGATTGCCAATAACACTCTCAAAGCCATCATTGCCCACGTTAAGAGTCACGTTAACTAAGTTAACGTGCACTCTAACGTGGAGAAGGGAAGTTGAGCCAACGTTAGTGACACTTAACGTTGTCACTAACGTTGGCAAACACTCATGAGTGGCCACGTTAGAGCCCACGTTAACCTAGTTAACGTGGCCTCTAACGTTAAAGGGGGAAGAAAAGCCAACGTTAGTGACATTCAACATTGTCACTAACGTTGGCCTAAGGATGCAACACACCACGTTAACTCCCACGTTAACTTGGTTAACGTGGGAGCTAACATGAGAAGTGAGAGTTGTCGACAACGTTAGTGACTCTCAACATTGTCACTAACGTTGGAAGCAACCACACAACCCCCCAAGGAGCCACGTTAACTTCCACGTTAACTTAGTTAACGTGGAAGCTAACGATGAGGAATGAATGATGAGCCAACGTTAGTGACACTCAACATTGTCACTAACGTTGGGATGGCTAAGAATGGCCACGTTAGAAGCCACGTTAACCTATTTAACGTGGACTCTAACATGAGATCTAGGGGCACATTGGAACGTTAGTGACAATGTTGAGTGTCACTAATGTTCTCGAAGTTTGGCAAGGCCACGTTAGAAGCCACGTTAACCTAGTTAACGTGGGCTTTTACGTGAAGCAAATAGGGGCACACTGGAACGTTAGTGACAATGTTGAGTGTCACTAACGTTCTCGAAGTTTGGCAAGGCCACGTTAGAAGCCACGTTAACCTAGTTAACGTGGGCTCTAACGTGAGGCATAGGGGTACATTGGAACGTTAGTGAAAATGTTAAGTGTCACTAACGTTCTCGAACTTATACTTTCACTAAATGTTAACACCCCTAACGCCCTGAGCTAAAGTCTCTGCCCACTTAGCACTTTCTCTCTGCAAGTAAAGCCAAGCCCAAATGAAGAAAAGAACTGCTTCAAACTCAAGATCCAAAGGCCAAAGACTTGAAGAGCAAACTAGAAGCTGAGATGAGTAGTATATATAAGAGTACATTTGAATTGTAAAAGGGAGTTCGGAAAGTTGGAAAAAGAGAATTACTCTCTGTATTTTACTTTCTCTGCAATTTCTAGTTCTATGATGTATTCTCCATCTTTATTTTCATTTTCAAGAGCTATGAACAACTAAACCCCTTTCATTGGGTTAGGGAGCTCTGTTGTAATTTGATGGATCAATACTAATTTTCATTATTCTTCTTCTATCTTTTCTCTTGATTTTACTTGAAAGCTTTCGATCTTCATCCCATTGTGTAGTTATCTTGGAAGAGAAGCTATTCAAACTTGGATCTCTTTTGAACCTTGAAAGAGGAATGAAGAGATCAAGCTAGAAATGCTTTCTCATGCTGGACCAAATTGGGTTTGGATGGGTATGTGACTATAACCCTCTCAATACTTGATTTGGGAAATGCATGTGGTATAATCAGTGACCATACTTCATCTCTTCTCATGAGCAATTGACCAAGGAATTGGCTATTGATCAAGATTTGAGAGATTGAATTGCAAGAAATTGTAATTCAATCACTTAAGATTGCCAAGGAGATCAATGAGTGCATTGATTGAGGAAGAGATAAAAATGAACTTGATCCGGACAATTGCAACATCTCCTAAGCCCAATGAACTCCCCATCTCTGATCTTACCCATTCTCTTTAATTTCTGCCATTTACTTTTATGAGCAAATCCCCCATTCCCATTTACAATTCTGCAATTTATATTCAGTCATTTACTTCCAGTCCTTTAATTCTAGCATTTACTTTTCTGTTATTTACATTTCCGCCATTTTATTTTCTGTAACTATCAACCCAAATTCTGGATTTACTCAACTGGAACATTCTTCTAATTAAAGTTGCTTGATCAATCAATCCCTGTGGGATTCGACCTCACTCTATTGTGAGTTTTTACTTGACGACAAATTTGGTACAGTTGCCGAAAGGAGATTTGTTGAGAGACAAGTTTTCCGTGCATCAAGTTTATGGCGCCGCTGCCGGGGATTGATTGTGCATTAACAATGATTAAATTGGAAGATCACTAGATTGAGCATTTTTATTTTTGTGAATTTCATTTTCTGTTTGAGTGATTTACTTTTTGTTTTCGTTAAACTTCTTCCCTTCCGCCTCTACTCTTTTGTTTTACTTTGTTATTTTCAATTCTGTTTGCCAACCCAGTAACTGTTTGATATATTGCATCACCCACAACTAACAGTAATTCTGACACAAATACTTTCTGCACCTATCTTTTCTTGCTTGCACTTGATGGTTGTATGACAGGGAGAAGAAGCGGGGCTTCAACTTCCTTCGATTCTGAACCTGAGAGGACCTTCCTTAGATTAAGGAGGGAGGCAAGAGGAAAGAAAGTGGTTGGTGCTGAGGAAGAAGAGGAATTCTTTGAAACAAACATGGAAGACAACATGGAAAACCATCATGAAGAAGAGGATCACAACCATGGAGGAGGAGGTAGAGCAAATCATGCTGGGGAGGATAGAAGAGTTTTGGGCTCTTACATCAATCCAAACCCAGGCAATTGTGGAAGTAGCATCCAAAAGCCAACAATCCATGCCAACAGCTTTGAACTTAAACCACAGCTCATCACCCTTGTTCAGAACAACTGCTCGTTTGGAGGAGGTGTTCAAGAAGACCCCAATCAACATTTGACCACCTTCCTGAGAATATGTGACACAGTGAAGTCTAATGGTGTTCACCCTGATGCCTATACACTGCTCCTATTTCCATTCTCACTTAGGGACAAAGTAGCCAAGTGGCTGGAATCCTTCCCAAGGGAAAGCTTGACAACTTGGGAAGACGTGGTGAACAAACTTTTAGCAAGATTTTACCCTCCTCAACGAATCAATAGGCTGAGAGCTGAGGTCCAAACTTTCAGGCAACAAGATGGTGAGACTCTATATGAAGCATGGGAGAGGTTCAAGGACTTAACAAGGAGGTGTCCACCTGACATGTTCAACGAATGGGTGCAGCTGCACATTTTCTATGAAGGACTCTCTTATGAGTCAAAGAAGGCCGTAGACCATTCATCCGGAGGATCTTTGAACAAGAAGAAGACTATTGAGGAAGCCATAGATGTTATTGAAACAGTAGCAGAGAACGACTACTTCTATGCTTCCGAAAGAGGGAACACAAGAGGAGTAATGGAGCTAAATAATGTAGATGCTCTGTTGGCCAAAACAAGCTCATTACCCAGCAGCTGGCTGACCTCACCAAGAAGATGGAGATGAACCAAGTAGCAGCAATCTCCACTTCAACAACAACCAAGAAGAGTGAATGAAGAAGCAGAGGGAGTCAGGAGCAAGCCAACTACATTGGGAATTCACCAAGGAAAAACTATGATCCATACTCCAAGACCTATAACCCTGGATGGAGAAAGTGAGCAAGATCAAAACCAAGACCAGAGACGTTACAACTCCAACAACAATGCAGCTCACCAGCAATTCACACAGAGGACATCTCAACACCCCCACAACAACACTTCTCCACACACCTATCAAAACCAAAATAGCACATCTGCTCCGAATCACTCATCAATTGATGACAAGCTCTCTAAGATTGAAGCCCTACTTGAAGGAATATGCCAAGAGATTCAAGAAAATAAAGTGTTCAAAGAGGAGGTGCGAGCCAATATTAAGAACCAGGGAGAGACCATCAGGAAGCTGGAATTTCAGGTGGGATATTTAGCTGAGAAGATTCCCAAACCTACTGATAGCTTCCCAAGTGACACGGAGAAAAACCCCAAAAGAGAAGCAAAGAAAGTAAGATGGGAAGATTGCAAAATGGTCACTGCGAGTGATCAAGAGACTGAAGACAGGCAAGGCAAACTTTGCAAACAACCTGAAGACAACTCAACAAAGGAGGAGGATAGAGATCGCCAAGAACCAGAAATCTCACAACAAGAGCTGCTGAAGCTCTATGCACCCTTCCCTCAACTGCTCAATGGTGCTGTGGGAAAAAGAATATACTCAAGGTTCCTAGACTTGTTTGCATCTCTGCATGTGAACATACCATTCATCAAGGCAATTCAACAAATGCCTGCATTCATCAAGTATATGAAGGAACTTCTTCCCTGGAAAAGCTCACTCAAAGAAGGCCAGACTATAGTGATGAACAAGGAATGTAGTGCCCTTATTCAACATGAGTTGCCTACAAAAGGAAGAGATCCAGGGAGTTTTCACATCCCTTGTGCCATAGGTGAAACTATGTTCGATAGAGCACTATGTGATTTAGGGGCCAGCATCAACTTACTACCCTTATCCCTGGCAAAGAGGCTGCAGATCAATGAGATAATACCCACAGATGTAATCATCAGACTGGCTGACAAAACTCAAAAGCAAGCAATAGGAGTGGTGGAAAATGTGTTGCTAAAAGTTGGGAAATACTTTCTCCCAACAGACTTTGTCATCCTGGACATGGAAGAGAGTCACACTCATCCAATCATATTGGGAAGACCATTCCTAGCTACGGCCAGAGCACTTATCGATGTAGAGAAAGGGGAGCTAATATTGAGAATCCATGATGAATGACTCAGCTTCAATGTTTTCAAACTCTCACAAGAAACAGATCAAGAGGACAAGGAACTAAGCACAAATGATAATGAGACACTGAAGGAGGAAACAAGCACTGAAGCACAACCAGTTCATTCTGAGATCCCCTTAATAGATAAACAAGGAAAACAGCAATTGCCACAGCTCAAGGAAAAGTTGGAGGAACCTAAACCTCTAGAGGCAGGTGAAGACAGCACCATAACTCCTTTAGAAAAAGAGGTCACCAAGGGGAAGGCAACATCAAAAGAAACAAAGAAGAAGGTACCAAGGAGGTGGAGGAACAAGAAAATCCCTACAGAAGATTTCTCTCTAGGGGATAGAGTTGTCTCAGCTTACTTCCCAGATATTCCCCCTAATCTCCCCACTGTACCATCTCAGTTACCCAAGGTCTTCACTATCAACAGAGTTCTTTCCCTGGAACATGTGGAGATCATTGATCCAACCAATGGATATAAGTCCACATCAAGAGGGGAGGACTTTAAGCACTACCAACCACTCTGATGAAGGAAAAACGTCAAGCTAGTGACGCTAAAGAAGCGCTTCATAGGAGGCAACCCATGTTTTATATGTTTTTAAAATAATGAATAAATCAATGTTTATGAATTTCAACCCAAACTTGATAAACACTTGGTGAAACCTTTATCATGTAGTATATAGTGAAGAACAAGTTTGGTGTTCAAAGCAAACCAAGATGCATGCTAGTCTTGGGAGCTTTGAACAAAATTTTTCATCACATTGCTTCAAACTAAGTTTGGTGTCACCCCATGGTGCCACCAAGATGCATATAAGGACCCACCAATAGTTAGTTAGTTAGTTGGAATTCATAAATAAAAAAATCAAATCCTTTCTTCCCTTTTATTAATATTAGCCGTAAAGTTCATATGGTCATTTTAATATCTTTTCTTACTTTTCTTAGTTTGTCTTTATAGGAAAAGAAAAGGAGCATAAAAAGGGATAGATTGGACAACCAAACAAAGAAGGTTCGGACACCACAAAAGGAGGGGCTACACACTTGTTCTAAAAAGGGAATACATCGGAAAATGTTGCCATGCAACATTGAAAAAATGGCACCCCTAGAAGACCGAGCAATCCCCATCATAAAGTGATGATCCTTGTCTTCTAGCCATGCATAACCCCAACCGTCCATCAAGTGACCACTTCATCAATCTACACCCTCCATTCTCTCACAACTTCTCTATATAAACGACCCTTGTCCGTACCACCCTTCATTGTCATCACACACCCTTCACCACTCTTCCTTTTGGTACAAGACACCCTCTATCCGATTACAAACATTCCTCCCTTCACTCTCTTCATTGCCATAAAACCCTAAACAACCAAAAGTTTCCACAACCTTACCACCTTCACATATTAACTATCATTCATGGCGTCTTCGGGTTCTAAAAGAAGGAAGGGAAAGGAACCCATGGAAGAACACCCATATGATGAAAGGAGATTTAGAAGCTTGCATCATGCATTGCAATACGGGTGGATGGTTGATAAGGAAATCATTTATGAGCTGGAATTTCAAGTTACAAAGACTGAGTGCCCCAAAATTACAGAGAAGATAGAAAGGAGAAGATGGGAACTCCTCACTGACCCGGTCATTAAGGTGAATGCAAATCTCATAAGAGAATTTTATGCAAATGCGGTTCGATATGATAAGAAGGATGAGTCTTACACAAGCTTTGTGAGAGGAAAGATGGTGGACTTTGGTCCCATGAGTGTCATGAGGGCATTGAAGCTACGGTCTATACAATTTGAAGAAGAAAGCTATCACTCAAGATTGGACAACCCCAATTATGACCAGATTCTGCAAGATATTTGTGTACCAGGAGCTGACTGGGAAAGAGGTGCGGGAAATAACCCAAAGTTCATCAAGAGAACATATCTCACTCCTGAAGCCAAGGGGTGGTTTGAGCTAGTGAGAAGGTCTATTCTCCCAGCTGCAAACAACTCGGAGATGAATGTCAAGAGAGCCACAATGGTGCACTGTATACTGAAGGGAGGAGAAATCAAGGTTCATGAACTCATAGCTGAAGGTATTAGAAAGATGGTAGAGAAAAGCGACTCAAGAGGAACGTTAGGTCACCCCCAGCACTATTTACCAAATATGCAAGAAAGCTGGGATAGTTTTTGAAGATGAGAACCCCATGTGGATAAAGGAAGGCATCCCAATAACTGTACGAAGGATGAAAGCTGCAGCATCCCCTCTGCCTCAGCGGAAGCAAAGGAAGAAAACAGCCCCTCAAGTAGTGGAAGGACAAGTCTTAGAGGGTCAAGCACAACAGACCTTGGACATGCACCAATTGCAGGAGGCCATTGATGGCTTGTCTAGATAATATTTGGAAAGCCAAGGAGCACAGAAAGAGCTTCAACTACAGATTTTGGGGCAGCAAGAGGAAACACTTTCAAGATGGATGACTCAGCAAGGTGAGTGGCAAAGGCAAATGATGGAACAACAACTAAGTCAAGGACAACAATGGGGAAAAACATTCAACAGGATGGAACAAAGGCAAAATGAGCAACAAGAATCCACCCAGAGGCTAATCAACATCTAAGCACATCAAGGGGCGCACATACATGAGATGCATCGAAGCAAATAGAACAGGCAGAACTATTGGACGAGCAAAGGGCATTCGCAGAAGGAGTTTACATGAGCGAAACAGGACATCATATAAACACTCAAGCCAGGCTCGGTTACTTAGTGGGACAGCTGCCAATATTGCATCCAGGAATAGCCAAGTATGACGAAATGAAGGATGAATTAGCACGAAAGGAAAGACAAAGGGTGGAAGAGAGTCATGAGTCAGTGAGGAAGGCACTTGAGGATTGGAAGCAAGCAAGATTGGCAAGGATGCGAGGAAATGCAAGAAGAAACAAGGAGGACAAGCAAGGAAAAGAGCATGGACATCCACAATAGTAAAAGGTGGTGGAGTTCCTTCTTTGTTCCATCTTTCTCTATGTTTTAAATAAGGAAGATCTTGTATGAAATAGAACTTGCTTCCATGTTATGTTTAAACCTTTTTCAATTATGTCTTTTAAGTTTTTGGTATTGAAGAAAGTCTATGTGCACTAGTCTTTATGTCACTGCATCCTTACTTTACTTTCTTCTAAGCTTGTCCCTTTGAATCAAATGAAGAAGAGAATGTTTATGTTTTTAAAGGACCAGAGTAGAGTTCATAATGTGGAAGTGCATTCATGAATCTTTGGGGTAGTCATAAGTTAGCTAAGTTGGTTCAACCACAAGGCTAGGAGGACAACTATCTATCCTGAATACTTGACTTTGGATATACCCATGAGACTAAGTTAATAACAAGATCCTAATAAGAGAAAAGGGAAAGAACAATGGAAGTGAAAAAAACAAAAGAAAAAGAGTAAGCAATAAGGCTAGGCACCAATGGTTTGGACCTTGAGACAAGTGTCTGTGGTGCTCCTGTGTGAGGGATCTACTTGGATGAATAAGCTCTCAGGGGTGCTTTATCACTTGGTAACTTGGGTTAACTAACCCGAGATTATCAGCTGAAAATCCATTATCAAGAGTAACCCTCACTACAGAACATTTAGTAACCCAAAGAGGTACTGGACACCAAGGTCTCAAGAAAAGAAAATAAATGAACTATATGCCTGTGGTGTGTATGTATGGGGGAGAGACTTGAGGGAGTAAGTCCTTAGGGGTGCTTCAACACCTAGCACCTTGAACCAACTGGTTCGGGAGTGTTGGCTGAAAGCTTATCTTAAAGAGTTGCCCCCTTACAGAGCACTTAGCCTAAATAACACAAATAAACCTTGAAATAACAATAAAAGGATCAATGAATAAAAGTCTCATGGGATGTAAACAAAGTAAGTGTTTAGGGACATGATAAAAGTCTGAAAGCCAGTAATGGAATGAACCTAAGTTGCTATGTATGAAACCACCATAAAATCAGTAACATGACTTCCACAAGAATGACTCATTCCTCTAGATATTCCATTCATCATTCTCCTGTTCCAGTACTTGCTTAGGGACAAGCAAGCTTTAAGTTTGGTGTTGTGATGCCAGGGCATCTTGGCCAGTTTCACTGACCTTTTCTTTACTATTTTTAGGGTAGTTTCATGCATTTCTTTAGGAAATAAGCTAGTTTTGGGTAGATATTCACCTACACCTTGATTCAAGCATACATTGTGCATTTTACATTATTTCATGAGGATTTTGCATGAATTTAGTGACAAATTGTATGCTGCATTACCCATGACTTGGACTAGAACTTTGACGCACTCTGTTGCTTGATTTCAGGACCAAAGGAAGCAAGGAAAGGGAGGTAACTTGCAAGGTTAATGAGAAAAGTGATTGCCAATAACACTCTCAAAGCCATCATTGGCCACGTTAAGAGTCATGTTAACTAAGTTAACGTGCACTCTAACGTGGAGAAGGGAAGTTGAGCCAACGTTAGTGACACTTAACATTGTCACCAATGTTGGCAAACACTCATGAGTGGCCACGTTAGAGCCCACGTTAACCTAGTTAACGTGGCCTCTAACGTTAAAGGGGGAAGAGAAGCCAACGTTAGGGACATTCAACATTGTCACTAACGTTGGCCTAAGGATGCAACACCACATTAACTCCCACATTAACTTGGTTAACGTGGGAGCTAACGTGAGAAGTGAGAGTTGTCGACAACGTTAGTGACACTCAACATTGTCACTAACGTTGGAAGCAACCACACAACCCCCCAGGGAGCCACGTTAAATTCCACGTTAACTTAGTTGACGTAGAAGCTAACGATGAGGAATGAATGATGAGCCAACTTTAGTGACACTCAACATTGTCACTAACGTTGGGATGGCTAAGAATGGCCACGTTAACCTAGTTAACGTGGACTCTAACGTGAGATCTAGGGGCACATTGGAACGTTAGTGACAATGTTGAGTGTCACTAATGTTCTCGAAGTTTGGCAAGGCCACGTTAGAAGCCACGTTAACCTAGTTAACGTGGGCTTTAACGTGAAACAAATAGGGGCATACTGGAACGTTAGTGACAATGTTGAGTGTCACTAACGTTCTCGAAGTTTGGCAAGGCCACGTTAGAAGCCACGTTAACCTAGTTAACGTGGGCTCTAACGTGAGGCAAAGGGGTACATTGGAACGTTAGTGAAAATGTTAAGTGTCACTAACGTTCTCGAACTTATACTTTCACTAAATGTTAACACCCCTAACGCCCTGAGCTAAAGTCTCTGCCCACTTAGCACTTTCTCTCTGCAAGTAAAGCCAAGCCCAAATGAAGAAAAGAACTGCTTCAAACTCAAGATCCAAAGGCCCAAGACTTGAAGAGCAAACTAGAAGCTGAGAAGAGTAGTATATATAGGAGTAGCTTTGAATTGTAAAAGGGAGTTCGGAAAGTTGGAAAAAGAGAATTACTCTCTGTATTTTACTTTCTCTTCAATTTCTAGTTCTATGATGTATTCTCCATCTTTATTTTCATTTTCAAGAGCTATGAACAACTAAACCCCTTTCATTGGGTTAGGGAGCTCTGTTGTAATTTAATGGATCAATACTAATTTTCATTATTCTTCTTCTATCTTTTCTCTTGATTTTACTTGAAAGCTTTCGATCTTCATCCCATTGAGTAGTTATCTTGGAAGAGAAGCTATTCAAACTTGGATCTCTTTTGAACCTTGAAAGAGGAATGAAGAGATCAAGCTAGAAATGCTTTCTCATGCTGGACCAAATTGGGTTTGGATGGGTATGTGACTATAACCCTCTCAATACTTGATTTGGGAAATGCATGTGGTATAATAAGTGACCATACTTCATCTCTTCTCATGAGCAATTGACCAAGGAATTGGCTATTGATCAAGATTTGAGAGATTGAATTGCAAGAAATTGTAATTCAATCACTTAAGATTGCCAAGTAGATCAATGAGTGCATTGATTGAGGAAGAGATGAAAATGAACTTGATCCGGAGAATTGCAACATCTCCTAAGCCCAATGAACTCCCCATCTCTGATCTTACCCATTCTCTTTAATTTCTGCCATTTACTTTTATGAGCAAATCCCCCATTCCCATTTACAATTTTGCAATTTATTTTCAGTCATTTACTTTCAGTCCTTTAATTCTAGCATTTACTTTTCTGTTATTTACATTCCCGCCATTTTATTTTCTATAACTCTCAACCCAAATTCTGGATTCGCTCAACTAGAACATTCTTCTAATTAAAGTTGCTTGATCAATCAATCCCTGTGGGATTCGACCTCACTCTATTGTGAGTTTTTACTTGACGACAAATTCGGAACACTTGCCGAAAGGAGATTTGTTGAGAGACAAGTTTTCCGTGCATCAGACTCTTTATGAAGCATGGGAGAGGTTTAAGGACCTAACAAGGAGGTGCCCACCAGATATGTGCAACGAATGGGTGCAGCTGCACATTTTCTATGAAGGCCTGTCATATGAATCAAAGAAGGCAGTAGACCATTCATCCGGAGGATCTTTGAACAAGAAGAAGACCATTAAGGAAGCCATAGATGTCATTGAAACAGTAGCAGAGAATGATTATTTCTATGCTTCTGAAAGAGGCAACACTAGGGGAGTAATGGAGCTAAACAATGTAGATGCTCTGCTGGCCCAAAACAAGTTCATTACCCAGCAGCTGGCTGACCTCACTAAGAAGATGGAGAAGAACCAAGTAGCAGCAATCACTACTTCATCAACAACCCAAGAAGGAGTGAATGAAGAAGCAGAGGGTAGTCAGGAGCAAGCCAACTACATTGGGAATTCACCTAGGCAAAACCATGATCCATACTCTAAGACCTATAACCCTGGATGGAGGAATCACCCAAACTTTGGGTGGGGAAATCAACAAGACCAAGGCCTAGATCAAAGACGTTCAAATCCCAACAACAATGCAGCCCACCAACATTTCGCATCTAGACCATATCAGCACCCACATAACCAACCCTCTCAAAACCTTTACCAAGGCCAAAATAACCCACCTCATCCTTCCACCTATAATCCCAATTTACCATCATTTGATGACAAACTCTCAAGGATTGAGAATCTACTTGAAGGCATAGGCAAAGAGATTCAAGACAGTAAAGCATTCTGAGAAGAAGTGATGTCCAATATGCAGAACCAGGATGCTGCCATCAAGAAACTTAAGACACAAATTGGCTATTTATTTAAGCAAATCCCCAGCCACAACCTTCACAGTAATACTAACTCAACCAAAAGGGAGAAGTGTCAGGCTATCACCCTTCGGAGTGGGAAGGAACTGAAGGAAATCCCCCAAAAACCACAAGAAGAGGACTCAAATAAAGAGGAAGAAGAGCAAGACGAAGCTTGAGTTCCCACTTTGAGTTCACAAAAAGGGGAAGAAGTGCTGAAGTCAGACGTCCCAAGAGTCCCATACCCTCAGCAATTAAAGAAGAAGGGAGATGACAATCAGTTTTCGAGATTTTTGGAAATCTTCAAGAAACTGCAAATCAACATACCCTTTGCTGAAGCAATAGAACAAATGCCACTCTACGCCAAGTTCTTGAAGGAGCTCATGACTAAGAAGAGAAGCTGGAAGAACAACGAGACTGTAGTGCTATCATTCAGCACAAACTGCCCCAGAAATTGAAGGATCCTGGGAGTTTTCAGATCCCTTGTATTATAGGGGAAATCGCAGTGGAGAAAGCTCTTTGTGACTTAGGAGCCAGCATCAATTTGATGTCAGTAGCTATGATGAGGAAGATGAAGATAGAGGAGGCTAAACCAACAAAAATGGCCTTACAGTTGGCAGACAGATCGTTCAAGTTCCCTCATGGCGTAGTAGAGGATTTGCTGGTGAAAGTGGGAGACTTCATATTCCCGGCAGACTTCGTAGTGCTGGACATGCAGGAGGAAGCCAGGACCTCCATTATCCTGGGAAGGCCGTTCTTGGCCACTGCTGGAGCTGTCATTGATGTCTAAAAAGGTGATCTCACCCTGAGATTACACAATGAAAAGATGACAATCAATGTGTTCAAGGCTATGAGTTACCCACAAGAACAACTGGGGGAATGTATGAGGTTGGACTCACTTGAAGAGGAAGTGCAGGAGAGTTTTGAAGAAGAAGAGTCTGAAGAGCCCGAAAGAATAATAGAGGAAGAGTGTACATCAAGTGAAGAGGCTGCAACAACAGAAATTGGCATACCAGGTGCACCAAAGGAAGAGAACGAAAAGTCAGAAGCACCTAAACTTGAACTCAAAGCACTGCCACCCACTCTCAAATATGCATACTTAGGAGAAAATGAAAATTACCCAGTGATCATAAGCTCATGCCTCATCAAAGATCAAGAGGATGAACTGATCAAAGTACTGCGACAGCACAAGGATGCCATTGGTTGGACACTTGCTGACCTGAAAGGGATAAGTTCGGCCATATGCATGCAAAAGATACTGCTGGAAGATGATGCCAAACCATCTATTCAATCCCAAAGGAGGTTGAACCCAATCATGAAGGAAGTGGTACAGAAGGAAGTTATGAAGTTATGGCAAGGGGGGAGGGTAATCTACCCAATCTCAGACAGCCCCTGGGTTAGCCCCGTGCATGTCGTCCCAAAAAAGGGAGGAATTACCGTGGTTCCCAATGAGAAGAACGAACTAATTCCTACAAGGACAGTCACAGGATGGCGGATGTGCATAGACTACAGGAAGCTCAATGAGGCTACACGAAAAGATCATTTCCCCCTTCCATTCATGGATCAGATGTTGGAAAAACTTGCAGGGCACGCATATTATTATTTTCTCGACGGTTATTCAGGATATAACCAAATAGTGGTTGATCCCAGGGATCAAGAGAAAACCTCATTCACTTGCCCATATGGAGTGTTTGCCTACAGGCGCATGCCATTTGGGCTATGTAATGCACCTGCGACTTTCCAACGCTGCATGCTTTCTATCTTTTCAGATATGATAGAAAAATTCATTGAAGTTTTTATGGATGATTTCTCGGTATTTGGAGATTCCTTCCCTAGTTGCCTACATCACCTCGCCTTGGTATTGAAAAGATGCCAAGAGACCAATCTGGTCTTGAACTGGGAGAAATGTCACTTTATGGTGACAGGAGGAATAGTCTTTGGTCACAAAGTTTCTAACCAAGGCATTGAGGTTGACAGAGCTAAAGTAGAACTTATTGAAAAACTGCCTCCACCCAGTGATGTAAGGGCAATTAGGAGCTTTTTGGGGGCATGCTGGTTTTTACAGAAGGTTTATTAAAGATTTTTCAAAGATAGCCAAGCCCTTAAGCAATCTCCTTGTATCTGATACACCATTTATCTTTGATGAAACATACATGTTAGCCTTTGAAAATTTGAAAATGAGGTTGTCCTCTGCTCCTATCATTTCCCCACCTGATTGGAATTTACCATTTGAATTGATGTGTGATGCATCTGATTTTACAGTTGGGGCAGTGTTAGGACAAAGGAAAGACAACTTAGTCCATGTGATATACTATGCTAGCAAAGTCCTTAATGATACTCAAATAAATTATACCACTACTGAAAAGGAGTTACTAGCAATAATTTTTGCATTTGACAAGTTTAGATCATACCTCATTGGTGCTAAAGTGATTGTTTTTACAGATCACACAACACTTAAATATTTGTTTGCCAAGGAAGAATCAAAACCAAGACTAATAAGATGGATCTTATTGCTGCAGGAATTCAATATTGAAATCAGAGACAAGAAAGGAGTGGAGAACAAGGTAGCAGATCACCGTATCCAGGATTCCTCATGATAAAGGTGGAGCACATGATACAAGTGTGAACGAGCTCTTCCCTGATGAGCAGTTGATGACAGTTCACAAAGCACTATGGTTCGCAGACATTGCCAACTTCAAGGCAACTGGGGCCTTACCTCCAGAGATCAATAAACATCAAAAAAGGAAGCTCATGAATGATGCAAAATACTTTGTCTGGGATGAGCCATATCTCTTCAAGAAGTGTTCAGATGGAATCCTTAGGAGATGTATTTCGGAAGAAGAAGGACGAGAGGTCCTATGGAATTGCCACGGCTCATGCTATGGAGGCCACTTTGGAGGGGACAGAACTGCAGCAAAGGTGTTACAAAGCGGATTCTTTTGGCCCACCCTTTTCAAGGATGCCAAAGAACTAGTAAAGAGATGCAATGAATGCCAAAGATCTGGAAACTTGCCTAAAAGAAATGAGATGCCACAAAATTTCATCTTGGAACTGGAATTGTTTGATGTGTGGGGAATCGATTTCTTGGGACCATTCCCAACCTCATATGCAAACAAGTACATCTTGGTAGCAGTGGATTACGTTTCCAAGTGGGTAGAGGCTATTGCAACCCCAACGAATGATAACAGGGTGGTCATGAACTTCCTCAGGAAGAATATCTTTAGCCGGTTTGGAGTCCCATGAGCACTCATCAGTGATGGAGGGAGCCATTTTTGTAACAGACCACTAGAAGCTCTTCTCCTACGATATGGGGGTAAAACACAAGGTAGCCATGCCTTACCATCCCCAAACAAGTGGACAAACTGAGATATCCAACAGAGAGCTAAAGAGGATTCTGGAAAAGACTGTGGGTGCATCAAGAAAGGATTGGTCGAAGAAGCTGGATGATGCTCTTTGGGCATACAAAACAGCATTCAAAACATCACTTGGAATGTCCCCATATCAACTAGTGTATGGGAAAGCTTGTCATTTACCACTGGAGCTGGAACACAAAGCTCTCTGGGCTATCAAGATACTAAATTTTGACAGCATTGCTGCTGGTGCAAAGAGGATCTTGCAGCTGCAAGAGATGGAGGAATTCAGGTCACAAGCCTATGAAAATACCAAGATGTATAAAGAGAAGGCAAAGAGAAGACATGACCTGCATCTTGCACCCAGGAGTTTCGAAAAGGGGCAGCGAGTACTTCTTTACAATTCCAAATTGAGACTGTTCCCAGGAAAACTCAAATCAAGGTGGTCCGGCCCTTTTCTTGTCACAAAAGTTTCGCCATATGGACACATCGAAATCACGGATGAAGGTTCAGAGAGGACTTTTATAGTGAACGGACAAAGACTCAAGCATTATCTGGGCAACATGGGGGAAAACCCCGGAGTACAGTATCATCTCAGGTAAAGGAGGAATCGTCGAGCTAGCGACGGTAAAAGAGCGCTCTGTTGGGAGGCAATCCAACCTCAGGTAGTTTTCTTTTCAGCTTTATTTCAATAAAGGTCACAAGCTGTTTCCCCTGTATTGCGAGGAGCTAAGTTTGGTGTTCCACACCAACACAATCCAAGAGTGAAAGTGTAATTCTAAGTTTGGTGTTCCACCAAAGGATATTAGTTAGAATCACACCCCACTCCCAAAGAACATTGCCAGCTCCAACCAATCAAGGGAAACCACTTAGATGTAGTTAGACTTTAGGTAATCATTGTTTTGTTAATAACAAGATATGAGGTTCTCTGCATATATGCAATGTTTTTCATTGGGCAAGGAACTAAGTTTGGTGTTCACACACCAAATTAAAGTCAGAAGTCACAAGCATACATGCAAGCTAACTATTTCTCAAGTGCTTTGGGAACAAGCAACTTCCAATAACTTTGCAGGAATCTTATGAGGAAATGGTGCACCTTCACCTAAGGAAGTGAGGTAGCAAGGACTAAGATGATGACAAAAAAAAGTGGGCAACTAGAAATCATCACCCGAAGGTTGTATTGTTACTTAATTCCATTGTACTTAGAATGTTGAAAATTGGAAGTCCGAATGCACTTTTGATCAATAGTGACTCGTTAATTGGAACCTTTTTCAATTCTGTCTTTTAAGTTTTGTGTTGAAGAGGTCCAGGCTTGCTAGTGTTTATGTCACTGCATCATCACTAGGCTTACTTGTATGCTTCTTCCTTTAAATCAAATAAAAAGAGAATGAGTGTTTACAAAAGACCAGAGTGGAATTCATACTATGGAGTAAGTTCATGAGTTTATGGTGTGATCATAAGTTAGCTAAGTTGGTTCAACCACAAGGTGGGAAGACAACTATCTGTCATGAATACTATGCTTTGAATACACCCCATGAGACTAGATAAATAAGAAGATCCTAATAAGAAAAAGGGAAAGAACAAATAAAGGTTGAAAAATAAAAGAAAAAAGAGTAAGCAATAAGGCTAGGCACCAATGGTTTTAATCTTGAGGCATGTGTCTGTGGTGCTCCTGTGTGAGGGATCTACTTGGATGAATAAGCTCTTAGGGGTGCCTTATCACTTGGTAACTTGGGTTAACTAACTCGGGATTATCAGCTGAAAGTCCACTATTAAGAGTAACCTTCACTACAGAGCATTTAGTAACCCAAAGAGGTGCTGGACACCAAGGTCTCAAGAAAAGAAAATAAATAAACTATATGCCTGTGGTGTATATGTATGGGGGAAAGAGACTTGAGGGAGTAAGTCCGTAGGGGTGTCTTAACACCTAGCACCTTGAACCAACTGGTTCGGGAGTGTTGGCTGAAAGCTTATCGTAAAGAGTCGCCCCCTTACAGAGCACTTAGCCTAAGAACACAAATAAGCCCTGAAATAACAATAAAAGGATCAATGAATAAAAGTCTCATGGGATGCAATCACAGTGAGTATTCTAGGACATGATAAAGGTCTGAAAGCTAGTAAAGGAATGAATCTAAGTTGCTATGCATGAAACCACCATAAAACCAGAGACATGACCTCCACAAGAATGACTCATTTCTCTTGGCATTCCATTCATCATTCTCTTGTTCCAGTACTTGCTTAGGGACAAGCAAGCTTTAAGTTTGGTGTTGTGATGCTAGGGCATTTTGGCCAGTTTCACTGACCTTTTTTTTACTGTTTTTAGGGTAGTTTCATTCATTTCCTTAGAAAATAAGCTAGTTTTGGGTAGATATTCACTTACATCTTGATTCAAGCATACATTGTGCACTTTACATGATTTCATGAGGATTTTGCATGAATTTAATGACAAATTTGATGCACTCTAGTGCTTGATTTCAGGACAAAGGAAGCAAGGAAGAACCACGTTAGCAGCCACGTTAATCTAATTAACGTAACCCCTAACGTGGAATGGGAGTAACTTGCAAAGTTAATGAGAAAAGTAATTGCCAATAACGCTCTCGAAGCCATCATTGCCCACGTTAAGAGTCACGTTAACTAAGTTAACGTGAACTCTAACGTGGAGGAAAGGAAATGGAGCCAACGTTAGTGATACTTACCTTTGTCACTAACGTTGGACCAAGCTCATAAGTGGCCACGTTAAGAGCCACGTTAACTTAGTTAACGTGGCCTTTAACGTTAAGAAGTAAAGGGGAAGCCAATGTTAGTGACATTCAACTTTGTCACTAACGTTGGCCAAGTCACAATAAGCCACGTTAACTTCCACGTTAACCTAGTTAACGTGAAGAAAGTAGGTGATCGACAACGTTAGTGATACCAAACATTGTCACTAACGTTGGGATTAACCCACACAAGCCCCAATAAGCCACGTTAACTCCCACGTTAACCTAGTTAACGTGGAAGCTAATGTGAAGAAGGAAGGTGATCGCCAACGTTAGTGACACCTAACATTGTCACTAACATTGGAAGGAGCCCACACAAGCCACAATGAGCCACGTTAACTCCCACGTTAACTTAGTTAACGTGGAAGCTAACGTGAGGAGGAGAGATGACGAGCCAACGTTAGTGACATTCACCTTTGTCACTAACGTTAGAGATGGCTAGCACAGCCACGTTAAAGGCCACGTTAACCTAGTTAACGTGGACTCTAACGTGGGAGCTAGGGGCACATTGGAACGTTAGTGACAAAGGTAAGTGTCACTAACGTTCTCGAAGGTTGGCAAGCCTACGTTAAGGAGCCACGTTAACTAAGTTAACGTTGACTCTAACGTAGGGAAGGAGGAAGCTTCTCAATGTTATTGGGAAAGGTAAGTCCCAATAACGTGTGTGAAGGACAAAGAGGTAACGTTAGTGGCAGCGTTTGTGCCACTAACGTTGAGGTTAACGTGGCTCTTACTTGGGTGAGGAACGTTAGTGAAAAAGGTGATTGTCACTAACGTTCTCGAACCCATATTTTCACTGAACGTTAACACCACTAACGTCCTGAGCTAAAGTCTCTGCCCACTTCACACTTTCTCTCTGCAAGTAAAGCCAAGCCCAATGAAGAAGATAACTGCTTCAAACTCAAGATCTAAAGGCCCATACCCAAGACTTGAAGAGCCAACTAGAAGATCAGAAGAGTAGTATATATAGGAGTAGCTTTGAATTAAAAAGGGAGTTGGAAAATATAGGGAGCCTCTTGGCATAGAACTACTCTCGGTATTTTACTTTCTCTGCACTTCTAGTTTCATCATGTATTCTCCATCTTTGTTTTTATTTTCCAGAGCTATGAACAACTAAACCCCTTTCATTGGGTTAGGGAGCTCTGTTGTAATTTGATGGATCAATACTAGTTTTCATTATTCTTCTTCTATCTTTTCTCTTGATTTTACTTGAAAGGTTTCGATCTTCATCCAATTGGGTAGTTATCTTGGAAAAGAATCTATTCAAACTTGGATCTCTTCTGAACCTTGAAAGAGGAATGAAGAGATCATGCTAGAAATGCTTTCTCATGCTGGACCAAATTGGGTTTGGATGGATATGTGACTATAATCCTCTCAACACTTGATTTGGGAAATGCATGTGGTATAATCAGTGACCATACTTCATCTCTTCTCATGAGCAATTGACCAAGGAATTGTCTATTGATCAAGATTTGAGAGATTGAATTACAAGGAATTGTAATTCGATCACTTAAGATTGCCAAGGAGATCAATGAGTGCATTGATTGAGGAAGAGATGAAAATGAAATTGATCCAGAGAATGCAACACCTCCTGAGCCCAATGAACTCCCCATTTCTGATCTTACCCATTCTCTTTAATTTCTGTCATTTACTTTTATGAGCAATTACCCCATTCCCATTTAAGATTCTGCAATTTACTTTCCGTCATCTACATTCAGCTCTTTATTTCTAGCATTTACTTTTCTGTTATTTACTTTCCCGCCATTTAATTTTCTGCAATTCTCAACCTAAATTCTGATTCGCTCAACTAGAACATTCCTCTAATTAAAGTTGCTTGATCAATCAATCCCTGTGGGATTCGACCTCACTCTATTGTGAGTTTTTACTTGAAGACAAATTCGGTACACTTGCCAAAGGAAATTTGTTATGAGACAAGTTTTCCGTGCATCACCGACCCATGGGTTCCCAGTACAGTAAAAGTGCCAAATAAATACAATGCATTGTAATAAAAATTCACTAAGCAACTTAAACTTCCTTTCACCAAATATTCATCCTATGTTCTCGCTAATCCATAAACAGGAAACTGTCACAAGGGAATGCTAAATCTAATTCATCTTCCTCATGCTTCCTAACTTTCTAACTCTCCAACGAATAAGAATCAGAATCATAAACAAAACCATCACCAGCTATTCTGTCTCAGTAATCCTATATCAATACCTCATATCCTCACCTGGAGCAAGTGAAATCACTTCACTGCGTCTACCCAGGGAGCTCAAGTTGTCTCATTTTCAACCTGGAGCAAGTGAAATCACTTCACTGCGTCTACCTAGGGAACTCAAATTACCTCATTCAATAATCATCATTTTAAATTAATCATATCATTATTCCATTTCACTAAAAACAGCCCTCAGCGTCAACCGACAAGCAATACAGACAGGTAATACACAATTATGGTACAAGTAAAGCAAGAAGCATTTAATCAGGTAGCATAGTATATACGTACAATTCAGCAATCCAAAACAAATAGGCAAACCCAAACAAGTCAAACATATGCAAATGATGAATGCCTGCACTATGACTGATGATATCATCTGTTGGTTACAAAGCCAACCCGACATGTCCAGGTAGCTAACCATTAGACAGTCCCTGCGAGCGCGCATCCCCAAGCTCAAAAATAAAAAATATCATTGGGGGAGAGCTCATCTGGAAAGGTATAAGTGTTTGGCCACACCTTACGATGCAGGGTCAACAGAATCTCAGATCTCAACCTGGAGCAAGTAGAGCCGACCCACTGCATCTACCCAAGAAAATCCGAAAGTCAGATAATTTCACAAATCTCAAATCAACCTCGACTGGGAGAAAGTGGGGGCTAACCACTGCATCTACCCCAAGAGTTGCAAACCAAACCCGAAGCAAGTGGAATCAATGCTACTGCATCTACCCAGGCAGGTATTGACGATTGGACTTTTGTATGGTCTAGAATTTTATAAAAATAATCGCGTTGTAAGTATAGTTTCTAAACCAACAGAGAATCTTTACGTATAAAAGTTTGGTTGTCACAAGTAACAAAACCCAATAAAATTTATAACCGAAGTATTTAAACCTCGGGTCGTCTCTCAAGAAATTGCAGGGAAGTATGATTTATTATTGATTATGGAAAAATGTATATTTTTGGGTTTTTGAAATAAGGAACAAGTAATTTAAATGGCGAGAAAAATAAATTAATAATTATAAAAACTCTTGGTAAGGTATGAGAACTTGAAATTCCATCCTAGTTATCCTTATCAGGTGTGATGAGAATTGTTATTGCTCCCACTTAGTTAACCCTTACTAAATAAAGGAAAGTCAAGTGGACTAATCAACTTGATTCCTCAAATCCTAGTCAAATCCTATGGAAAGACTAGCTTTAGAAGGATCCAAATCAATCAGCAATTTCCAATTTTCAATCAACCGCTGAGTTTGACAACTCAAGTGTCACCAATTACTTAACCAAAGCCAAAAGGGAAAAAACTACTCGAATAAAAATGCCTTAAATTGGAAGCATCAATAACATAAATAAAAGAAAGCAATCTTAAATTTGAAATACCTCAAATTGCATTTAAACATAAATTCAAATCTAACATGAAAATGTTCATAAGCCAATTTGGCAACATAAGTAATTAATAAGTAAAAGCATTAGAGTAAATAAAAGTAGAAGAGAAATATAAATTTAAAGTAAACATTGAACTTGGAATTTGAAGAAATAACCATAAAGTAAAAGAAATCCTAATACTAAACCTAAGAGAGAGGAGAGAACCTCTCTCTCTAGAAAAACTACATCTAAAACCTAAAATTATGAATAATGATTGTTGTATGAATTATGTCTATTGATTCCGCCACTTTATAGCCTCTAATATGTGTTTTCTGGGCCAAAAATTGGGTCAAAAATAGCCCAGAAATCGCCCCCAGTGATTTCTGGTACGTATAGGTCACTGCAAAGTCACGCGGGAGCGTCGTCAACGCGTTCGCGCGGATTGCATTTTTTCCAGGTCACGTGTCCGCGTGATCCACGCGTGCGCATCACCTATCTTCAGAGCAGCTATGGAAAATTATATATCGTTGTGAAGCCCCGGATGTTAGCTTTTCAACGCAACTAGAACCGCATCATTTGGATCTTTGTAGCTCAAGTTATGATCGATTTAGTATCAAGAGGTCAGGCTGGACAGCTTTAGCAGTTCCTTCAGTTTCTTGTATTCCTTCCACTTTTGCTTGCTTCCTTTCCATCCTCTAAACCATTCCTACCCTATAAACCCTGAAATCACTTAACATACATATCAAGGTATCGAATGGTATAAAGAGAGAATTAATATTTGGTAATTTAAAGGTCTAGGTAACATGTTTTCAATCATAGTACAAAATCAAGAAGGAAATTGTAAAACCATGCATTTTATATGGATAAGTGTATGAAATATTGATAAAATCCACTCAATTGAGCACAAGATAAACCGTAAAATAGTGGTTTATCAGGTATATCTCACCACATCCCAGAGCAAGTGGATCAAAGCCACTGCATCTACCCAGGCAAGTGTATCACAATCAGTATTATATTTAATATCAATCTCTTAATCATTATTATTCCGAGGGCTACCTGAAACTGTAGGTCGATCTCGGGCGAGATTTGCGGTGGTGGCCAGAGCAGACGTGTCCGACTTGTTGAACTTGGTGGTGCTGTTGATCCTTGATCACCGGAGGGTGGTGGTACCTGCAAGAGACTCCGATGCTTAAGTTAGCATGGGCTTTAAGCAGGTTTTTAGTAGAATCAGAGTATAAGTTATACCTGGGTGCTCTAGTATATTTATAGTAGTGTAGGCTGACTTTTCTAGATAAGATAGGCTAGTTATCTTATCTTATCTTTGAGTGAAGTCATCTTATATTTAAGGAAAACTGCCCTTATCTTTTTAGGCTTTGGCTGCCTTTAGATTGGGCTATGTTCCTTTATTTAGGCCCGCTTGGGCTCCTTGTAGTGTTCTGGCTGAGCTCCTTGAGAGGAGGTCGGGTAATCCTAACCTAAAGAGATTGGTCGACTTGTTTTCAATCAGCCCGAGTCCTATAGCTCGACCCAGGGCATGAACAGTGCCCCTGCTTGAGCTCGATCTTTCTTTTTGAGGTCGTGTTTTTGCTAGACTTTGACCCCTTTTGGAAAAGTCGAGCTCGAGCATTTGTCGATCTCATCGTAGAACTTCCATTTAGTATCTTGAATGCGGAGCATTTTTTCTTACTCCTTTTTAATTGGAACGCACGTTTTTGTGTTTTCCTTGGGAACGTACGAAGGTTTAAGTACTCATTAACTCTTTGTCGTTTCCTTTTACTTCCCTCTTCGTATCTTCATTTGAATTTCAAAGCTTTTCTTCAGTTTTCTCTTTTCACTTCTCTTTCTTTGACTGCTTGCACTTCGTTCTTTTGTTCGAAAGGTGATTGCTTGGTGTGGCTTCGTTGTTGCTTCAGTCTCTAAGCGTTTATCATCTCCTTCCTACTGCAGGTTGGTCTTATTCCTCTCTCTTTTCTTTTTTACTTTCCACATCGTTCTTTTCATGTTCGATTTTGAGAAAGTTTTGATCTTGCTTGTAAAAAGTTTGAATCTTTCTGCATTTGCTATGTCTGATCATTTGCTGTGCTGTGTTAAGGTTACTTCGGTTTACCTTCTTTCTGCCCCCTTTTACTTTGAATGTGTAGATCTTTTCTGTTTGAGGTTTGGAGTAATGGACTGTAAAAAAGGTTGCATCTTTTGATGATTTTTGCATAGTATACTTGATGTCGATGGTTTGCTGTTGTGTATGACATGGATGATTTCCTTTAGATGTGATGAAATCCCTTTGCTGATAAACTGTGAAAAGGTCGTGACTTTTTGATGTCTTGTTTCTGGAATGCGACTCTCTTTGCTGTCAAAAGATGATTTTTTTTGGTTCGAGAGATGTCGGGTCGTAGACTTGTAGATTTTTTCTGAGTCCTTACTCTATTACTGCCTCCAAAGGATGCCCCTGGACCTTGGTGTGAGTCCTGGGGTTTCCTTTCGTTGCTGTATCTGACTTCTAACATTTGTATGCTTTAGTCTGAATTATCTCCGTATTTGTCCGAGATGTTTGATCAGTAACCCATTTTTCCTTTTTTCTCACTGTAGGACTAGTTGGCCTATGTCTCTGCAAAAACATTGTCGATATGTCTTCCAAAGTCCTTGAGGGCATGTCTGACTGGCTGGACTCCCTTGTTTTGATGTGTGTTTCTGTGGTGAATTCTGAATATTGCGTGCAACTTAGGAGGCATTACCGACTTTGTAGTAATAGAGATCAGGAGAAGAATTATGAGGTGGTAGCGCCTGATCCGGATGAGAGAGTTTGTTTTCCTTCTCTGACTCAGGGGGAACGCCCATTTTTTTATGCTTATGATTACTTTTTTAGCCAAATGAACATCACCATCCCTTTTACTTCCTTTGAGACCGACTTGTTGTGGTCCTGTAATGTAGCCCCGTCCCAACTCCATTCGAACTCGTGGGGTTTCATAAAGATCTTTCAATTGTTATGCCAGGAACTAGATGTCCGACCTTCTCAAACTCTCTTTCTTTATCTTTTTTTGTTGACAAAACCTGGGATGGCTAAGAAGAAGGCTTCCTGGGTTTCTTTCCGAGCTGCCCAGGGGAAGAAAGTTTTTTCCATGTATGATGAGTCTTTTAGGAATTTCAAGAATTATTACTTCAAGGTCTGAGCTGTTGAAGGAGCTCGGCCTTTTTTCTTGGAATAGAATAATGAACTTGCCTTCCCCTTATGCTGGCAAAAGAATGTGGTAGTGTCTAGGTATTCTTGGGAGATGTTAGATGAGGTCGAGCAGGCCTTTGTACATGTGTTGGAGGAAAATTGGGGGGAGCCTCCCCATCTTGATACGAAGAGGTTCTTGGGGAATCCCTCCCTCCTTCGAGCTGAATTGGGTAGCTGCCGATTTCTTCTTAGCCTTGTCTTCATTTTGTTTGTTTTGTCAATACATCCCTTCCTCATTTGTAACTCTGGCCTTCGCTTTGTTTTCTTTTTTAAGAGACGGTGAAGACTACTGATGGTATGAAGGCTTTTAAGAGGCCAAGGAAGGCTACCGTGGCTCAGAACATTTCGGCCAAAGGTTCTGGGGAGGAATCTTCAAAGGGTGCCAAAGGGAGGTCGACCTCGGATACTTCTGGACCAAGGAAGATTATCCTTACTCCCCAAGTTCGCCTGGCCTTTTCTGATCCTTCCCAACCGACCTTTGGTGCAGCCTCTCCTTCTGCTACTGGTCCTCCCCCCAAGAAGCAGAAGACTGTTGAACCTTATAATCTGGATGCCCCTGGCTTTGATGCTTGATGATTGGATTTTTGAAGGTTTAGAATTCACAAATGAAATCTCATTGTAAGTATAGTTTCTAAACTAACAAATAACCATTTCATACAAAAGATTATTTGTCACAAGTTACAAACCCCTAAATTTATAAACTAAAGTATTGGAACCTCGGGTCGTTCTCCCTAGGAATTGCAATAAAGTGTCTTGTTATTGGTTATGAGGTATGTTTTGGGGTTTGTGAGATAAGAGACATGAAACGTAAATGGCAATGAAAATAAACTAATGGCTAAAAAGGTCTTGGCAAGGGTTGGTGGTCAAGGATCTCTATCCCTATCACTAACCACAACATGAGAATTGGCAAGGATCAATCCCACTAAGTCATCCTCTAACTAGTAGTAAAGGAAAGTCAAGTGAGCTATATCAATCCAAGTCCATACGTCCTAGCTCTCCACCAAATCAATTAGTGAGACCTAGAGTTAATGGCTCCCAATCATCAATCACTTGGACATTAGTAACTCAAGAGTTCCTAAGTTACCTTCCCAAGCCAAGAGCATAAAATTCTACTCTAAAATCCAACCAAGTATTTTATCAAACACTTGGAAGGCACAAAAGGAAAGCATAGTAAAATTGCAAAGAATGTAAATGTACACTACTCAATTGCAAGGAATTAAACAACAACAAATCAAATGAACAATAAAGGAACATGAATCATAAATTGCATTAAAGAGAAATAGAAGAAACAAAAGTGCATCAACATAAAAGTAGAAAATTATAAGAACTAAATGCGAAACTAGAAAGAGAAGAGGTGGAAGAAGAAGAAATTGCAAAGGAAAAGTAAATCTAAGCATGAAATTAACCTAGGTCTAAGAATTCCTAATCTAGATCTAACCTACTCCTAATTCTAGAGAGAAGAGAGAGATTCTCTCTCTAGAAACTAACTTTCCCTCCAAAACTAATCTAAACTAAACTAATAATGACTAGGTGTATCTTGATTCCTCTTCATTCCTTGGGTTAAATAGCATCAGAAGTGAGTTGGAATTGGGCCTGGGAAGCCCAGAAATCGCCCCAGCGGATTCACTTTAAGTGGGTCACGTGCGGACATCGACGCGTACGCGTACAGTGCGCGTGCGCGTCGCTTGACAATTTTCCATCCACGCGTACGCGTCACCTTGCGACATCACCATTTCACGCGTGCGCGTCTGCTGCGTGCGCGCGTGGAGTGAATTTCTCCCAATCCTTGATTTTCCATGATTTCTCCATTTTGCATGCTTTTCTCTCCATTCCTTTGATCCATTCCTAGCCTTTTCAACCTGAAATCACTTAACAAACACATCAAGGCATCTAGTGGAATCAAAAGGTGAATCAAGATTAAACAATTAAGAGCCTAAAATGCACGTCTTCACATTTAAGCAGAAATAAGGAGACAATCATGAAACCATGCTATTTCATTGAATAAATGTGGGTAAAAGGTCATAAAATCTCCTAAATCAAGCACAAGATAAACCCTAAGCTAATCAAAGATCCAAATAAGGACTTTTATTGTTTTCCGCTTTGAGGCTTGTAATGTGCTAAATTAAGAACAAAGTGGGTTAATCGTAGGCTCAAATTGGCTAACAATGGAAGATAAAAGGTAAGGCTATTTGGGTAAGTGAGCTAATGAAATAATGTCCTCAATCATATAAATGCATGAATACACAAAATAATGGACATAAAGAATCAAACAAATCAAAGACCACAATCATAGAAAGAGAACGATGCACACAAGAAGGGAAAATAAGTGGTTATAAGATGTAACCACGCAATTAGGCTCAAACTTCACTAGGTTGTGTGTTCTTAGCTCAAAACATGTTCCACAATATATATATGATTCAAGCAAGTTCAATGAAAAGTTTTCACTCAAATCAATTGGTGCCTATGGATAGAAATCTAGAAAAATTTCACTATTTTGACTAAGCTTATTATGTATATATATGCAAAAATTAAGAAAATAAAACTAAAAATTCCTA
Source organism: Arachis hypogaea (assembly GCF_003086295.3). Lineage (NCBI taxonomy): Eukaryota > Viridiplantae > Streptophyta > Magnoliopsida > Fabales > Fabaceae > Arachis > Arachis hypogaea. The sequence continues at coordinate 82,000,345 of NC_092054.1, forward strand.
AAAGACCTAAAATGAAATGCAAAAGTGTTAGGGTTAGAAATTTGTCACCCAAAATCGCCGATTCGATCGGACGACCTCCCCACACTTAAAAGTTTGCACCGTCCTCGGTGCACTCAAAGATGAGCAAGGGGGTACGGCGACTCTCTGGATTGCTACCTTCAGCTGGTAGATCAACCGGTTGCTGTGTGTTCTTTCTTCCGCTTCCATGTTTGCTTGTGGTGGGTTGTTCATGAAAAACAAAAAATAACACCGTAAGATGGGAAAATACAAAAGCAAGGAAGCATACATTGTTGGAGTGAGGTGGTAATCACTAGAATTGAGTGAGTGAAGTAGTGTGACATTTATGAAAATAGGGATGTGAATTCTAAATTGTGTGTGGTTTAGAACACACTAGCATAAAAAGCGATGTCACTTTACACATTCTAGGGTGCTTGAGATGCTTTAAGTAAACTTGTAAGGTAAAACAAGCATTAAAGAAACATGAAAGCATTCAAGCCAAAAACATGTGGATGCATATATTCAAGAAGCACAATGTATTAAGATAAATGCACAACATCCATCAAGAAATTGCCACATCTAGGAAAGGGATTCAAATTACATGGTGGCCGAATCATGCAATTCAAGAAGAGTTACAAGCTCGAAGGCGATTCTCATCACTTGGTATTCTCAAAAGGTAAGCATGAAGATCTTAAAACCAAGTAGCAAAATATAACCTCAACAATAGAATCCAACAATGATTATAAACATAATGATGTTGAGATAACATCCCGTTTAGTACACAGCAACAATTAATGGTAAACAAGATTAACAATCCAACATTTTTAATGAAAAAAAAGAGAAAATAAAATGAAAACACTAAACTAAAACCAACTAAGCAACTAACTAACTAAGTAATTAACAAACTAAAATAAATGGTTATCAATGGTGTTTGGAAGTGTTGGATGAGGGGTAGGAGAAGGGAAAAAGAAAGGGAAAGGAAAGAAATGGAAAGTGGAGAAGAAAAGAATAAAGGCGTCCATGCGTCGCGTGCATGGCGCGCGCGCGCGGATGATGGTGTAATGGACGCGACGCGGACGCGTACATGGCACATGCATGTCGATGGCTTGTTTCGAGAGTGACGCATACGCGTCATGTACACGTACGCGTGAATTGATTTGTGCCTCAGGCACAATGTGCGAATAGCGTTCACAAAACTCTCGGGTTTTTGGCTTGGGGGTGGAATTTCTCAATCCACGCGTACGCGTGCATGGCGCGTGCGCGTGGGTAGGCGAAAATGCTTGATGCACGCGTACGCGTGCACTGCGCGTACGCGTGGAGGGTGCTCTGTTTTTCAAAATTTTCTATGTTTTTGCACCAATCCAAGCATTCCAAACCTCCAATCAGCTACCAAAACGGCATATGTACAAAAGGGAAAAATAAAAAGAATTTACCATGGTGCGGTGTCTTCCACCTAGCACTTTTGTTTATTGTCCTTAAGTTGGACTTATGGGGAGCTCCTCTCAAGGTGGCTTGTGCTTAAGGCTATCCTTGAACATCCACCAATGCTTGAATCTCCAATAAGCTCCATTCTTCAGTTTTAGTATCTTCAAGCTTTGATGGAGTTCTTCACAAACCATGAGCTCCCAAATTTGATTTCCTTTGTGCGATCCGGGATCCCACACTTTGTTTTGACACCCGTCCTTAAATTGGTCATCATTATTCCATCCGGGTGGCATAACCTTAGAATTATCAAAGAAGCTTCCAAACAACTCCCTAGACCCATGCAATTTGGTTCTCCACCAATCACTACTATACAACTTTGAGCATGCAACCATCATGAACTTAGAGTGATGTTTCCAACCACTACACAACTTTATTCTACTTTTAATTCCACAAAGAGCTCTAAGTTGACAATCATTTTCAATCAAACCATATTCAGGTGAGAAAGTAAAGCTTAGGGATAAGAATTTTACTCACTTGAATGTTGTGTAGGATGGTGACTTAGAAAGGGGTGGTCCCAACGATCTTGAAAGCTCCACTCCTTTGTGCTCTTCCTTGACTATCTCCACCTCTTCGCAAGCTTCTTCAATTTTAACCTTTTCCTCTTTATTACTTTGCTTGGAGTCTTTAAGAACTTCAATTTCTTGCCCAATGGGAGATGATTCAATTTTGGATAGGAATTCATTGATGAATGAATCTGTCTCTTGATTAACCTCTTCATATTCTTCAATTTTGATATACACCATGCCAACTTTTTTCTCTTGGTAGCTCTCTTCCGATTCCCTTGCATCTTCATTACTCACCAAGGGTATGGGAGGTTGTGCACATTCTTCAAAAATTTCAACTTCATGTCCAATTGGAGAAGATTCAATTGTAGATAGAAATTCCTCCATGATTGAATCCATCTCTTGATAAACCTCTTCCAAGTCTCCAACGATGATATGCCTTGGAGGTTGCGCACCCTCCTCAACATCAATATCAAGCTTCTTGGAAGAGTGCTCCATGATGCTACATTCCCATGGACTTTTAACATCTCCTAAATCTTCAACCACCTCTTCCTTTTCTTCAACAATCATGGGCTCCTCCAATTGCTCTAATACAAAATAATATCCCTTATTTCCCACCGGAGTTTTCAATCTCTCATTTATGCTATGCTCTTCAATTGATTCTCCACATGTGGCTATAGAAGCACCTTGAGTATTCAAGCATTGGTAGGCTAAGGTATGCACTACCTTGGTCATGTTAGTCACAAACTCTAGGGTGTTCCTTTGCATATCCACTTGTCCTCGAAGTAGCAAGGTGAGAGAATAATCTATTGGGGCTTGGGATGGGTAAGAGGGTTCATCATTTTGGAGAAAGGGTTCATAGTAGGAAGGTGGTTCTTCTTGATAAGGTTGTAGTGGTTCTAAAGGTTCTTGCTCATAATGGTCATAAGAGTATGGTATGGGTGCTTGGTCATATGATGGATATGGGTCATAGGAAGATGCTTGGTATGGAAAGGCTTGTGAGTATGGTTGAGGTTCATATTGAGGATAAGAGTCATAGGCATATGATGGTGGTAATTGATTGTCATAAAAAGTTTCACCATAGCCATTGAATTGACATGCATTAGGATGGTGATTATACCTATGAGTATACAGAGGTTGTTGCCAATAGGAGTGATCAATTCCTTGAGGCTCCTCCCATCTTTGATGATTCCATCCTTGATGCATGTTGTCATTGAAGTTCACATTTCCTACAACACAATTAGAACCAAACTCATAGCCAAAGTGAGAATTCATGATGAAAAGAGAAAATAAGAAACAAAATCTAATGGAAAACAAGAGAAACAAAATTCTATGACTAGCAAATAAAGCAAAAGCAAGGTATTCACACTATTCACATATATACAATAACCAATAACATAACACCATTGCAATTCCCCGGCAACGGCGCCATTTTGATGATTGGATTTTTGACGGTTTAGAATTCACAAATGAATTCCCGTTGCAAGTATAGTTTCTAAACCAACAAATAATCCTTTCATACAAAAGATTGTTTGTCACAAGTAACAAACCCCTAAATTTATAAATCGAAGTATTGGAACCTTGGGTCGTTCTCCCTAAGAATTGCAATAAAGTGTCTTGTTATTGGTTATGAGGTATGTTTTGGGGTTTTTGAGATAAGAGACATGAAATGTAAATGTCAATGAAAATAAACTAATGGCTAAAATGGTCTTGGCAAGGGTTGGTGGTCAAGGATCTCTATCCCTATCACTAACCACAACATGAGAATTGGCAAGGATCAATCCCACTAAGTCATCCTCAAACTAGTAGTAAAAGAAAGTCAAGTGAGCTATATCAATCCAAGTCCATATGTCCTAGCTCTCCACCAAATCAATTAGTGAGACCTAGAGTTAATGGCTCCCAATCATCAATCACTTGGACATTAGTAACTTAAGAGTTCCTAAGTTACCTTCCCAAGCCAAGAGCATAAAATTCTACTCTAAAATCCAACCAAGCATTTTATCAAACACTTAGAAGGCACAAAAGGAAAGCATAGTAAAATTGCAAGGAATGTAAATGTACACTACTCAATTGCAAGGAATTAAACAACAACAAATCAAATGAACAATAAAGAAACATGAATCGTAAATTGCATTAAAGAGAAATAGAAGAAACAAAAGTGTATCAACATAAAAGTAGAGAATTACAAGAACTAAATACTAAACTAGAAAGAGAAGAGGTAGAAGAAGAAGAAATTGCAAAGGAAAAGTAAATCTAAGCATGAAATTAACCTAGATATAAGAATTCCTAATCTAGATCTAGCCTACTCCTAATTTTAGAGAGAAGAGAGAGCTTCTCTCTCTAGAAACTAACTTTCTCTCCAAAACTAATCTAAACTAAACTAATGATGACTAGGTGTATCTTGATTCCTCTTCATTCCTTAGGTTAAATAGCATCAGAAGTGAGTTGGAATTGGGCCTGGGAAGCCCAGAAATCGCCCCAGCGGATTCACTTTAAGTGGGTCACGTGCGGACATCGACGCATACGCGTACAGTGCGCGTGCGCGTCGCTTGAAAATTTTCTATCCACGCGTACACATCATGTACACGTACGTGTCACCTTGCGACATCACCATTTCACGCGTGCGCGTCTGCTCCGCGCGTGCGTGGAGTGAATTTCTCCGAATCCTTGATTTTCCATGATTTCTCCATTTTGCATGCTTTTCTCTCCATACCTTTGATCCATTCCTAGCCTTTTCGACCTAAAATCACTTAACAAACACATCAAGGCATCTAGTGGAATCAAAGGTGAATCAAGATTAAACAATTAAGGGCCTAAAAAGCACGTCTTCACATTTAAGCACAAATTAGGAGACAATCATGAAACCATGCTATTTCATTCAATAAATGTAGGTAATAGGTCATAAAATTCCCTAAATCAAGCACAAGATAAACCCTAAAAATGGGGTTTATCAATGCTGTGGGGTTTGTTGACAACCAGATTGCCCCTTATGGCCAACTTTCTATGGACGACGTGTCCATCCTGCACCACCTGGATTTTATCACCAGTAGTAGTGTTCGGATGGCGCATGATAAACCACTATTTTATAGTTTATAATGTGTTTAATTGTGTGGTTTTATCATGATCTTTACCCACTTATTCATATGATTAGCATGCATTTATATTTCCTTCCTAAAATTATTACATGATTGAAAACTTGCTTTTTAGACACTTTTAATTACGTATTTTAATTCTCCTTTATTCCATTCGATGCCGTGATCTGTGTGTTAAGTGTTTCAGGATTTATAGGGCATGAATAAGTTGGAGATTGGAAAGGAAGCTTGCAAAATTGGAAGGAACACAAGAAATTGAGGAGATGACCAGCGAGAAGTGACGCGGTCGCATGGCTCACGCGACCACGCGAAAGAGAGGAAATCGCAGTGACGCGGCCGCATGGCTCACACGACCGTGCGGATTGGAATAGCACAAGTGACGCGGAGGCATGGACGACGCGCTTGCGTAGCAGGACAAAACGCCGAATGACGCGGCCACATGAATGACGCGATTGCGTGACGTGCGCGATCTGTATAATCTTAAGAATTCGCTGGGGGCGATTTTGGGCCCTGCTTTGACCCAGTTCTCAGCCCGGAAAAGCAGACTAGAGCCAGAGAACATGCAGAAACCAAAAAACAACATTCATTCTACACAATTTTAGTTTTTAAATCTAGTTTTACTCCTTTTCTAGGTTTTCACCCTACACATTCATAGTTCTTAGGATTTTATTTCTATTGCTTTTTGCATTGGGATATTGAGAAGAGTTATTACCTCATCAAGACTTCGTCATTCTAGTTCATTTTCTTTACTTGGCTTTACTCTTCCATGTCCTTTAATTTACTCAATTTTACTATTGGATTATTTTAGAACTTATTAATACAAGAATTAATTTTATTTTTAATTGATTCCTTTGAGTTTTATTTATCATGTCTTTCTTTAATTCCCTTTCCTATGTTATGAGTTCTACATTCACAATGAGCGAGTAGTTCTCTAACTTGATGGGGAGTTGATTGAAAGGAACCCTTGAGTTGGGATGCTTAAAAGAAAAATTATAATTAGGTTTATTGTTGGGATGCTCTCTAGTCACTGACACTAATCCTTTTGATGCACGGAAACTTGTCTCTCAACAATTTCCCTCGGCAAGTATACCGAATTGTCGTCAAGTAAAAACTCACAGTAGAGTGAGGTCGAATCCCACAGGGATTGATTGGTCAATCAACTTTAATTAGAGGAATGTTCTAATTGAGCTAAGTAGAATTTGATGTGAGAGTTGCAGGAAGTTAAATGGCAAAAAGTAAATAGCAGAAAATGTAAATGCTAGGAATAAAGAGCTGAATATAAATGACGAAAAGTAAATTGCAGAATCTTAAATGGGGAATGGGGAATTTAGCATGAAAGTAAATTGCAGAAATTAAAGAGAATGGGTAAGATCAGAAATGGGGGATTCATTGGGCTTAGGAGATGTTGCATTCTCCGGATCAAGTTCATTTTCATCTCTTCCTCAATCAATGCATTCATTGATCTCCTTGGCAATCTTAAGTGATTGAACTCCAATTCCTTGGTAATTCAAACTCTCAAGTCTTGATCAATAGCCAATTCCTTGGTCCAATTGCTCATGAGAAGAGATGAAGTATGGTCACTGATTATACCACATGTATTTCCAAATCAAAGTGTTGGTAGGATTATATTTCACTATATCCATCCAAACCCCAATTTGGTCCAACATGAGAAAGCATTTCTAGCATGATCTCTTCATTCCTCTTCCAAGGTTCTGAAGAGATCCAAGTATGAATAGCTTCTTTTCCAAGACAACTACCCAATTGGATGAAGATTGAAAGCTTTCTAGTAAAATCAAGAGAAAAGAAAGAAGAAGAATAATGAAAACTATTGTTGATCCATCAAATTACAACAGAGCTCCCTAACACAATGAAAGGGGTTTAGTTGTTCATGGCTCTGGGAATGGAAAACAAAGATGGAGAATGCATTCTGAAAGTAAAACTAAAAGTTGCAGAGAAAGTAAAATTATACAGAGAGTAGTTCTCTCAATCCAAAAGCTTCTCTCTAGTTCAAAACTACTCCTATTTATACTACTCTTCTGATCTTCTAGTTGGCTTTTCAAGTCTTGGATATGGGGCCTTTGGATCTTGAGTTGAAGCAGTTATCATCTTTAGTGGGCTCAGCTTCACTTGCAGAGAAAGTGTGCAGTAGGCATGGACTTTAGCTTAGGGCGTTAGTGGTGTTAACGTTAAGTGAAAGTATGGGGTCGAGAACGTTAGTGACAATCACCTTTTTCACTAACGTTTCTAACCCAAAATGGTCCACGTTAACTTCAACGTTAGTGGCACTAACGTGACCACTAACGTTGCCTCTTGGCCCTTCGCAAACGTTATTGGGGTTTACCTTTCCCAATAACGTTGAGAGTACCCCTTTCTCCCTACGTTAGAGTTCACGTTAGTATAGTTAACGTGACCTTTAACGTAGGCTTGCCAAATCTTCAAGAGCGTTAGTGACACCTACCTTTTTCACTAACGCTCCAAAATGCCCCGTTTCCACGTTAGTGCCTCACGTTAATTACATTAACGTGACCACTAACGTGGTGTTGATTGCCATCTCCAACGTTAGTGACAAAGGTGAGTGTCACTAACGTTGGTCATCATCCCTTTCCTCCACGTTAGCTTCCACGTTAATGTAATTAACGTGGTAACTAACGTGGCTCATAGTGGCTTGGTCCAACGTTAGTGAGAAAGGTGAGTGTCACTAACGTTGGCGATTCCATGCTCCTTCCACGTTAGAGTTCACGTTAACTAAGTTAACGCGGCTCTTAACGTAGCCAATATGGGCTTAGTCCAACTTTAGTGACAAAGGTGAGTGTCACTAATGTTGGCATTATCTTCCTCTTCCACGTTAGAGTTCACGTTAACTGAGTTAACGTGACTCTTAACGTGGCCAATTGCCCTTTTGGAGCATTAGTGGTACTCACTTTTACCACTAACACTTGGAGCTTCCTTTTCCTCCACGTTAACTACCACGTTAATGTAGTTAACGTGGTAATTAACGTGGGCTATGATGGCTTCGAAGACGTTATTGGCAATCACTTTTCTCATTAACGTTGCAAGCTAGCTCCCATTCCACGTTAGTGGTCACGTTAGTTAGACTAACGTGGCTACTAACGTGACTTTTCCTTGCTTCCTTTGTCCTGAAATCAAGCAAATAAAGTGTATCAAAGCTCTAATCCAAGTTATGAGTCATACATCATCCAATTTGTCATTAAATTCATGCATAATTCTCATGAAATCATATAAAATTCACAATGTTTGCTTAAATCAAGTTGTAAGTGAAATTCTACCCAAAATTTGCTTATTTCCTAAGAAAATGCATGAAACTACCCTAAAACAGTAAAGAAAAGGTCAGTGAAACTGGCCAAAATGCCCTGGCATCACCTTTTCAATTGAGCGGATTGGAACTTGTGAATAGAAATAGGATTCCAACTTGTTTGACTTTCCCTTACATAGTAAGGGATAACTAAACAGAACAACCTTCAATTATCAATTAATCTTGAGAGTACTTCAACAAGAATAGGGCTTCCAACTAATCTACTCCCAGTTAAGGCTTTTATTTAAATTATTTAATTTCTCTAATTTAATTTCCTGTTTATTCAACTCAAACCATTTTGAAAACATCTGATTAATAAAATAGCACACCTTTCTGCAACTCGTTGGGAGATGACCTGGGATTCATACTCCCAGTATTTTAATTTTAATTTTTGTGACAACCTTCTAAATTGATAAGCGGAATTCTGGTTGGTTAAGAACTATACTTGCAACGCATATCTTATAACAATTCTTGACTCAACAATTTCTGCCACGTCAATTTTTGGCGCCGTTGCCGGGGAGTTGCAATAGAGTGCTAAATTTATTAATTGGAATTTATTTATTTGCATTTTATTTTATCTTGCTACTATGAACTGCTTGTTTCTTTCGCTAGATGACGCATTCACTTCCTGATCCAAGCTTGCCAGTATTCGATCCTAAGATTGAAAGAACTATTTCACGAATAAGGTAAGCTCGGCGTCGGTTAGTCCTCTCTGAGGGCGGATCTGAAACGTCACTTGAGGAAGAAACCAGCCCCCGTTCTACTGATTCGGTTGATTTACGTGTAGGTGACATGGCAGCACCTAGGAGAGTTACTATCCAGGAGGCTGGAGCCCCTGATTTTACAATGCAACCATTTTAAGCGCATCACCCAACGGTGGCTACAGACTTTGAAATAAAGACTGCACTGCTCAATTTGATGCCCAAGTTTCATGGCTTACCTACTCAAGAGCCATTTCAAGCACCTGAGAGATTTTCAAGCAGCCTGTTCTACTGTCAGGCGTGATGGTGCAGATGAAACTTCAATTTTGTTGAAAGCTTTCCCGTTTTCTCTTGAGGGAAAGGCAAGAGAGTGGTACTACATTCAACCCACAGCAACTGTATCCAACTGGGATACACTTAGAAGAGAATTCTTGGAAAAATTCTTTCCAGCTGAAGTTACTGATAAACTGAGGAAAGACATTTCCATGATTGTTCAGGATGAATCTGAGACTCTCTATGAATACTGGGAGAGCTTCAGTAATCTTCTAGAAGTTTTCCCCCACCATATGATTGACAAGATAGTGTTACTCGGTTACGTCACATAGGGCATGAGGCCCCAAGATAAGACCATATTGGAAAGTGCTAGCAATGGGTCTATGAAAAAGTACAAGACCACTGATGAGGCATGGCAATTGATCAGCGACTTAGCTGAATCCACTCGGAATCACAGGCAGAAACAAGGCCGTTCAAAAGCCATTGCAGAAATATCCTCTAGCAGAGAGACTGCTACTCTAACTCAGAGTATCTGTGAAATGACCAACTTGCTGAAGCAGATGCAATTGAATCAACAACAAGTTCAGCAAGCTCAACTTTCTCCACCACAACAAAGCCAACAGTTAGTCCCACAGAGAGTTTGCGGAATCTGTGCTGATTATAGCCATTATACTGACGAATGTCCGCAGCTCCAGCAGGAAGACAACACCATGGCAGCCACTCATAACTTCTATGACTGCCCCAACCAAGGGTACAATCAAGGTGGCAATTACAGCCATGGATGGTAGGACAATTCTAACCAGAATTGGAGGGACAACAACAACAGAGGAGGCAGAGACAATCAGGGAAATCAGAGGTGGAATAACAACAACAACAGGCAGCAGAACCAGAACCAGCCTTACAGAGTACCTCACCTGAGGCAATCCCAAGGACCACAGAATACCCAACAGCAGACCTATCAAATTACTTATCCTTCTTCATCTTCTAATGACGACTTACTACAATCTATTGATCGGAGACAACAGACCATGGAAAATAACCTTTATGCTACGCTAAATGGTCTGAACTCTACTTTGCAAGCTCTTGTCTCACAGATTGGATCAATGAATAACTCCAATAACCAGCCTTTGAGCTCCAGTGGAATTCCCTCTCAACCATTACCCAATCCAAAGGGTGGCATTAATGCCATCACCCTAAGGTCCGGAACCACACTGCAGGAGAGGAATCAGGAGGAGCCAAGCCCACCAGAACACGCCTCAGCTGAAGAGGTAGTGGAAATAGAAGATGTTGAAGAGGAAGAGGACATACAGTACATAGATGAAAAAGAAGAAGTTCAACCACAGGAGGAAGCACCACTGGGCGCAGACACTGCAGAAGACACCACTCCCATTCCATTTCCACAACTTGCAAGGAAGCCCAGGAAGCAGCTGGAACCTGACCCCAAAATGGTAGAAATATTCAAAAAGGTTGAGGTAACTGTTCCTCTTTTTGATGTTATTCAACATGTGCCTAAATATGCAAAGTTTCTAAAGTATTTATGTATACATAAAGAAAAAATTAATGAATTAGAAACTATTCCTTTAGGTAGTTCCATATCTTCTTTAATGGGAGGTTTACCTGAAAAGTGTAGTGACCCAGGTCCATGTATGGTTAATTGTACTATTGGTGGTGTAGTATTTTTTGACTGCATGTGTAATTTAGGAGCATGTGTGAGTATAATGCCTTTGTCTATATATGATATTTTGAGGCTCTCTCCCTTAAAAAGGTCGGCAGCTCGTTTTGTGTTAGCAGATAAAAGCATTATTACAGTGGCTGGAGTTGCTGAAGATGTATTAGTGGGCATTAAGGGGCTCACATTTCCCATTGATTTTTATATCCTGGAGATGCCCCAAAATGACTCAGAGAAGCCATCATCAATCTTACTCGGAAGACCATTCCTGAAGACCTCGAAGTTCAAATTAGATGCTTTTTCAGGAACATACTCTTTTGAAATAGATGGCCGAGTAGTAATCTTCAATCTGAATGGAGTTATGAAGCATCCTCTGGAGGATCATTCTATCCTCCAGTGTGACATCATAGATGAAACCGTGGCTGAAGTTCACCAGGAGGAATTTGAAGAGAAGTACATAGGACAAGGTCCAAGTGTGGGGACATTCTCAGAGGACAATGACAGTGATTTACCATTGTCACCAGCTCCAGACAACCCAGAGCCTAACCATGATCAGAAGTTAGAATTAAAACCCCTTCCTCCACACCTCAAATATGCTTACCTTGAGGACGGGCAGAAGTTTCCAATTATCATTGCAAGGGAACTCACTTCTCAACAGGAAGAGCAGTTACTTAGTGTGCTGAGGAGGCACAAAAAGGCAATTGGTTGGAGTTTGGCAGACATAGTAGGCATCAACCCTCAAGTCTGTGAGCATCGGATATTTTTAGAAGAGGGAGCAAGACCTGTCCGTCAACCCCAGAGAAGACTAAACTCCACTATCTTAGAGGTTGTCAAGAAGGAAGTGACCAGACTACTGGAGGCAGATATTATCTATCCCATTTCAGACAGTGAATGGGTAAGCCCAGTACAAGTGGTGCCCAAGAAGTCTGGAGTCACTACAGTGAAGAATGAGCATGGAGATCTCATTGCAACCAGAGTTCAGAACGCCTGGAGGGTCTGCATTGACTACAGACGCCTCAACCAGGCCACTCGTAAGGATCACTATCCTCTTCCATTCATTAATCAAATGCTGAATCGCCTGTTAGGTAAATCACATTATTGTTTTTTAGATGGTTACACAGGTTATTTCTAGATTCATATAGGTCCTGAGGATCAGGAAAAGACCACTTTTACATGTCCTTTTGGGACTTATGCTTACAAGAGAATGCTCTTTGGCTTGTGCAATGCACCAGCTACCTTCCAAAGGTGCATGATGAGTCTTTTCTCTGATCTTATTGAGGACTATATGGAAGTTTTTATGGATGATTTTAGTGTATATGGCAATTCCTTTAGCCTTTGCTTAGATGGATTATCTAGAGTATTAGATAGATGTGTCAGTACAAACCTTGTATTAAATTTTGAAAAATGTCACTTTATGGTAAAACAAGGTATTGTACTAGGACATGTTGTGTCTAATACTGGAATTTCTGTAGATCCAGCAAAGGTGGATGTTATTTCTAGTTTACCTTATCCCTCTTCTGTGAGGGAAGTTCGTTCGTTCCTTGGCCATGCAGGTTTTTACAGGAGATTCATTAAGGACTTCAGTAAGGTAGCACTTCCCTTATCCAAACTACTGCAGAAGGATATTGAGTTCGAGTTCAGTGAGGATTGCAAACAAGTGTTTGATAAGCTGAAGACCGCCCTGACTCAAGCTCCAATTGTGCGAGGACCAGACTGGAGCCAGCCATTTGAAATAATGTGCGACGCCTCCAACCATGCAGTAGGAGCAGCACTGGCTCAGCGTGAAGGTAAGGACCCCTTTGTTATTGCTTATGCGTCTAAAACTTTAGATGCCGCTCAGTCTAATTACACTACTACTGAGAAAGAGCTTCTTGCTATTATTTTTGCTCTGGATAAATTCTGAGCCTATTTACTTGGTGTGAAGGTAGTAGCGTACTCGGACCACGCAGCTCTAAAGTATCTATTAGCTATAAAGAAGTCCAAACCAAGGCTTATACGTTGGATACTGCTATTACAAGAATTTGATTTAGAAATTAAGGATAGAAGTGGTAACCAGAATTTAGTGGCAAACCATTTGAGTCTTCTTGAGCACATTACAGATGACCCCACTCCTATAGCTGATAATTTCCCATTTGATAACCTACAAGCAGTATCTAAGGTAGTCCCTTGGTATGCACCTGTAGCTAATTATCTAGTTAGCCGCACCTTCCCTCCAAACTTTTCTAATCATCAAAGAGACAAGCTGAAAAGTGAGTTTAAATATTATATATGGGATGACCCATATTTATGGAGATGTGGCGCTGACCAGGTAATTAGACGGTGTGTGCCTCAATCAGAATTCCAGTCCATCTTAGAGGCCTGTCACTCATCTGAGAGTGGAGGACATTTTGGCCCTCAAAAAACAGCTAGAAAAATCCAAGACTGTGGATTCTGGTGGCCTATACTTTTTAGAGACGCTGCTGAATTTTGTAGATCTTGTTTCCCATGACAAAAATTTGGTAATATTTCCAAGAGGGATGCGATGCCTCAACAAATTATGCTTTTCTGTAAAATTTTTGATGTTTGGGGCATTGACTTCATGGGTCCATTTCCAAATTCTAATGGTTATCTTTATATATTGTTAGCTGTGGATTACGTTTCCAAATGGGTGGAAGCAATTCCTACCCGCACTGATGATGCTAACACTATTGTTTCCTTTGTGAGAAACCACATTATTTGTCGCTTTGGATCACCATGAGCAATCGTGAGCGATCAAGGCACCCATTTTTGTAACAGGAGACTAACAGGATTAATGAAGAAGCATGGGATAATTCATAAGGTTGCAACAGCCTACCATCCTCAAACTAATGGGTAAGCCGAGGTGTCAAACAGAGAGATAAAGCGTATCTTGCAGAAGATAGTCAAACCTCATAGAAGAGATTGGAGCACCAGGCTACAAGATGCACTCTGGGCATACAGAACAGCATACAAAACACCCATTGGGATGAGTCCTTTTCGCTTAGTGTATGGAAAAGCTTGTCATCTCCCTGTTGAAATAGAGCACAAAGCCTTTCGGGCAGTAAAGGAGTGCAACATGGGAATTGAGAAAGCCGGAGCTGAAAGGATGTTGCAACGGCAAGAATTGGAAAGCCTTCGCCTAGAAGCTTATGAGAACTCAAGGCTTTACAAGGAGAAGATGAAGGCTGTACATTATCAGCACATCAAGAGAAAAGAGTTCCAACCTGGGGATTTAGTCCTCCTTTACAAATCTCGACTGAGGCTCATGCCAGGGAAGTTGAGATCAAGATGGGAAGGTCCATACAGAGTCGGGAAGGCCGAACTATACGGAGTTTATCACCTAAGCCATCCTTCGAGCTCTGACCTTATCAAAGTCAATGGACATCGTTTAAAGCTGTACCATGGCAAGAAGATGAAGAAAAACAAGGAGCTAGAGATCTTCCTCTTGGAAGATCCCCACATAGCCGAAGTCTGAGCTAGTGGAGCGTCCAACTTACGGATGTTAAAGCAAAGTGCTAGGTGGGAGACAACCCACCATGGTATGATCGTTCTTTTCTTTATTCTTAGTTTTCTTATTCAATAACTCTTCTCTTTATCAGTACATTTCGTGCATCTGCATTTACATACTTTTATTTAAAAAAAAAATAATAAAATATTTCACGCGACGTGACCGCCTTATTGATGCGTCCGCGTCGCAGGAGATGGAAGGAAATAATAAAACGAACAGAGAGTCCCGCAAGAGCGTGGCTAGAGGTGTGCCAGTGGCACAAATCGCCCCACGCGACCGCGTCGCCGACGTGTTCGCGTCAAATGGAAACATTGGCCTCCCACGCGACCGCGTCACTCACGCGGCCGCGTGCCCTGGAATTCGACGTGAAAAGGGTGCACGACCGAAAGGTGTGCTAGAGTGGTGCTGGATTGGTACTGAACGCACAATTCTTCCCACGCGGCCGCGTGACCGACGCGACCGCGTCATATCCTTCTAATGGCCACTCACGCGATCGCAAGCCCCACGCGATTGCGTCACCCGAGATTTGGTAAAAATAGACTTTCAAACAGAGAGTTGTGCGAGTGCGAGGCTACCCTCGCGCCAGTAGCATGAAATGGATCACGTGACCGTGTGACCGACGCGACTGCGTCAATCAGTATAAGCGCAAGTCGCGCGACCGCGTGCCCCACGCGACCACGTCGCTTGCGCCGCACAGCTTCCTTGATTTGCCAATTATCTTATCTTTCTTTTCCCCAAATTCTATTTTCTCTTTTCCCTCCTTATTTCTTCCTTCTTCCTTCTTCCTTCTTTCTCACTTTCTACTCTCTCTCTCTCTCTCACCCCCATTAACAAGGTTTTCTTTTCCTCTTTCCCCCCTAATTTTTTCAATTATTCTTCTTATTTTTATATGTTATCTTCTTTTTCTTTTCTTTTTACTTTCATTATTGATACGCGGAAAACTTGTCTCGCAACAAATTTCCTTCGGCAAGTGTACCGAATTCGTCGTCAAGTAAAAACTCACAATAGAGTGAGGTCGAATCCCACAGAGATTGATTGATCAAGCAACTTTAATTAAAGGAATGTTCTAGTTGAGCGAACCAGAATTTGAGTTGGGAATTGCAGAAAATTAAATGGCGGGAAAGTAAATAGTGGAAACAGTAAATGCTGGAAATAAAGAGCTGAATATAAATGGCGGAAAGTAAATTGCAAAATCTTAAATGGGGATGGGGCAATTGCTTATAAAAGTAAATGGCAGAAATTAAAGAGAATGGGTAAGATCAGAAATGGGGAGTTCATTGGGCTCAGGAGATGTTGCATTCTCCGGATCAAGTTCATTTTCATCTCTTCCTCAATCAATGCAATCATTGATCTCCTTGGCAATCTTAAGTGATCGAATTACAATTCCTTGTAATTCAATCTCTCAAATCTTGATCAATAGCCAATTCCTTGGTCAATTGCTCATGAGAAGAGATGAAGTATGTCACTGATTATACCACATGCATTTCCCAAATCAAGCGTTGGAAGGATTATAGTCACATATCCATCCACACCCAATTTGGTCCAGCATGAGAAAGCATTTCTAGCATGATCCCTTCATTCCTCTTTCAAGGTTCAGAAGAGATCCAAGTATGAATAGCTTCTTTTCCAAGATAACTACCCAATTGGATGAAGATCGAAAGCCTTCTAGTAAAATCAAGAGAAAAGATAGAAGAAGGAGAATGAAAACTAAAATTGATCCATCAAATTACAACAGAGCTCCCTAACCCAATGAAAGGGGTTTAGTTGTTCATAGCTCTGGAAAATGAAAACAAAGATGTAGAATACATGCTGAAAGTAAACTAGAAGTGCAGAGAAAGTAAAATACAGAGAGTAATTCTAGGCCAAAGCCTCCCTAAAGTTTCCAGCCCCCTCTCAACTAATTCAAAGCTACTCCTATATATACTACTCTTCTGATCTTCTAGTTGGCTCTTCAAGTCTTGGGTATGGGCCTTTGGATCCTGAGTTTGAAGCAGTTATCTTCATCATTGGGCGTAGCTTTGCTTGCAGAGAGAAAGTGTGAAGTAGGCAGGGACTTTTAGCTCAGGACGTTAGTGGTGATAACGTTAAATGAAAGTGTGGGTTCGAGAACGTTAGTGACAATCACCTTTTTGACTAACGTTGCTCACCCAAGTATGAGCCATGTTAACCTCAACGTTAGTGGCACAAACGTTGCCACTAACGTTGCCTCTTGGTCCTTCGCACACGTTATTGGGACTTAGCTTTCCCAATAACGTTGTTAAGCCTCCTTCTTTCCTACGTTAGATTCCACGTTAACTTAGTTAACGTGGCTCTTAACGTAAGCTTGCCAATCCTTCGAGAATGTTAGTGACATTTACCTTTGTCACTAACGTTCCAATGTGCCCCTCTTTCTCACGTTAGAGTCCACGTTAACTAAGTTAACGTGGCTTCTAACGTAGTCATGCAAGCCATCTCCAACGTTAGTGACAAAGGTGAGTGTCACTAACGTTGGCTCATTACCTCTTTATCCACGTTAGCTTCCACGTTAACTAAGTTAACGTGGGAGTTAACGTTGCTCATGGTGGCACTTGGTGGTTCACTCCAACGTTAGTGACAAAGGTAAGTGTCACTAACGTTGGCGACCAACTGCTCTCTCCACGTTAGCTTCCACGTTAACTAAGTTAACGTGGGAGTTAACGTGGCTTATGGAAGCTTGGCCAACGTTAGTGACAAAGGTGAATGTCACTAACGTTGGCTTCCCTTTTGCTTCTTAACATTAGAAGCCACGTTAACTAAGTTAAAGTGGCAACTAACGTGGCCAATTATGAGCTTGGTCCAACGTTAGTGACAAAGGGGAGTGTCACTAACGTTGGCCTTATTGTCTTCTTCCACGTTAGAGTTCACGTTAACTAAGTTAACGTGACTCTTAACGTGGGCTATGATGGCTTCGAGGGCGTTATTGGCGATTACTTTTCTCATTAACTTTGCAAGTTAGCTCCCATTCCACGTTAGACGTCACGTTAGTTAGATTAACGTGGCTACTAACGTGGTTCTTCCTTGCTTCTTTTATCCTGAAATCAAGCAATAAAGTGCATCAAAGTTCTAATCCAAGTCATGGGAAATGCAACATCCAATTTGTCATTAAATTCATGCAAAATCCTCATGAAATCATGTAAAGTGCACAATGTATGCTTGAATTAAGATGTAAGTGAATATCTACCCAAAAAGAGCTTATTTTCTAAGAAAATGCATGAAACTACCCTAAAAACAGTAAAGAAAAGGTCAGTGAAACTGGCCAAAATGCCCTGGCATCACAACACCAAACTTAAAGTTTGCTTGTCCCTAAGCAAGTACTGGAACAAGAGAATGATGAATAGAATGCCAAGAGAAATGAGTCATTCTTGTGGAAGTCATGTTTCTGGTTTTATGGTGGTTTCGTGCATAGCAACTTAGGTTCATTCCTTCACTGGCTTTCAGACCTTTATCATGTCCTAGAATACTCACTGTGATTGCATCCCATGAGACTTTTATTACTTGATCCTTTTGTTGTCATTTCAGGGCTTATTTGTGTTCTTAGGCTAAGTGCTCTGTAAGGGGGCAACTCTTTAAAATAAGCTTTCAGCCAACACTCCCGAACCAGTTAGTTCAAGGTGCTAGGTGTTGAAGAACCCCTAAGGACTTACTTCCTCAAGTCTCTCCCCCATACATACACACCACAGGCACATGGTTTGTTTATTTTCTTTCCTTGAGGTCTTGGTGTCCAGCACCTCCTTGGGTTACTAAATGTTCTGTAGCAAAGATTGCTCTTGATAGTGGACTTTCAGCTGATAATCCCGGGTTAGTTAACCCAAGTTACCAAGTGATAAAGCACCCCTGAGAGCTTAGTAATCCAAGCAGATCCTTGGTACAGGAACACCACAAACACATCCCTCAAGACTCAAACCCTTGGTGCCTAGCCTCTTTTCTTGCTATTTTTCTTTTATTCTTCAACTTTGATTGTTCTTTCCCTTTTTCTTATTAGGATCTTGTTATTTAGCTAGTCTCATGGGTATGTTCAAAGTATAGTATTCATGACAGATAGTTGTCTTCCCACCTTGTGGTTGAACCAACTTAGCTAACTTATGACCACACCACAAACTCAGGAACTTACTCTATAGTATGAACTCCACTCTGGTCTTTTATAAAACACTCATTCTCTTTTCATTTAATTCAAAAGGACAAGCATACAAATAAGTAAGGTGAAGATGCAGCAGATATCGTGGACAGCACACATATGACAAAAGCAATAAAAACAAACATTAAATTCTAATGATTTAAACTAATGAGTAACTATTAATCAAGGGCACCTTGGGACTTCCAATTTTTTAGCATTTCAAGTATATGGAATTAAGTAACAATACGACCTTCGGGTGATGGTTTCTAGCTGTCCCCTTGTTGTCATCATCCATAGTTTTTGCTCTTTCACTTCCTTGGATGATGGTGCACCATTTCCTCAGAAGGCTCCTGCAAAGTTATTGGAAGTTGCTTGTTCCCAAAGCACTTGAGAAATAGTTAGCTTGCATGTATGCTTGTGAATTTCTGAACTTAATTTGGTGTGTGAACACCAAACTTAGTTCCTTGCCTAGTACAATAGATTGCATACTTGCAGAGAGCCTTATACGTTGTTATTAACTAAGCAACTATTAACTAAAGACTAAACTACTGCTAAGTGGTTCCCCTGATTAGTTGGAGCTAGCATTTTACCATTGGAGTGTAGTGTGATTCTAACTAATATCTTCGGTGGAACACCAAACTTAGAATTACACTTTCACTCTTGGATTGTTTTGGTGTGAAATACCAAACTTAGCTCCTCGCAATACATGGGAAACAACTTGTGACCTTTATTGAAATAAAGATGAAAAGGAAACTACCTGAGGTTGGGTTGCCTCCCAACAGAGCGCTCTTTTATCGTCGCTAGCTCGACGATTCCTCAATTAATTGAGATGATACTTTACTCTGGGGTTTTCCCCCATGTTGCCCATAATATGTTTGAGTCTTTGTCCGTTCACAGTGAACGTCCTCTCTGAACCTTCTTCCATGATTTCTATGTGCCCGTATGGGGAGACCTTTGTGACAAGGAAGGGTCCTGACCACCTTGACTTGAGTTTGCCAGGGAACAGTCTCAATTTGGAGTTGTAAAAGAGTACTTGTTGCCCCTTTTCAAAACTCCTTGGTGCTAGATGCAGGTCATGTCTTCTCTTCACCTTTTCTTTATAAATCTTGGCATTTTCATAGGCTTGAGATCTAAATTCCTCCATCTCTTGCAGTTGCAGGATCCTCTTTGCACCAGCAGCAATGCTGTCAAAATTTAGTATCTTAAGAGCCCAGAGAGCTTTGTGTTCCAGCTCTAGTGGTAAATGACAAGCTTTCCCATACACCAGTTGATATGGGGACATTCCAAGTGGAGTTTTGAATGCTGTTCTATATGCCCAAAGAGCATCATCCAGCTTCTTTGACCAATCTTTTCTTGATGCACCCACAGTCTTTTCCAGAATCCTCTTTAGCTCTCTGTTGGATATCTCCGTTTGCCCACTTGTTCGGGGATGGTAAGGCATGGCCACCTTGTGTTTTACCCCATATCGTAGGAGAAGAGCTTCTAGTGGTCTGTTACAAAAATGGCTCCTTCCATCACTGATGAGTGCTCGTGGGACTCCAAACCGGCTAAAGATATTCTTTCTGAGGAAGTTCATGACCACCTTGTTATCATTTGTTGGGGTTGCACTAGCCTCTACCCACTTGGAAATGTAATCCACTGCTACCAAGATGTACTTGTTTGAATATGAGGTTGGGAATGGTCCCATAAAATCGATTCCCCACACATAAAACAGTTCCAATTCCAAGATGAAATTTTGTGGCATCTCATTTCTTTTGGGCAAGTTTCCAGATCTTTGGCATTCATTACAGCTCTTTACTAGTTCTTTGGCATCCTTGAAAAGGGTGGGCCAAAAGAATCTGCTTTGTAATACCTTTGCTGCAGTTCTGTCCACTCCAAAGTGTCCTCCATAGCATGAGCCGTGGCAATTCCATAGGACCTCTCGTCCATCTTCTTCCGAAACACATCTTCTAAGGATTCCATCTGAACACTTCTTGAAGAGATATGGCTCATTCTAGACAAAGTATTTTGCATCATTCATGAGCTTCTTTTTTTGATGTTTATTGACCTCTGGAGGTAAGGTCCTAGTTGCCTTGAAGTTGGCAATGTCTGCGAACCATGGTGCTTTGTGAACTGTCATCAGCTGCTCATCAGGGAAGAGCGCGTTCACACTTGTATCATGTGTTCTACTTTCCTCATGTGGGATTCTGGATAGGTGATCTGCTACCTTGTTCTCTACTCCTTTCTTGTCTCTGATTTCAATATTGAATTCCTGCAATAATAAGATCCATCTTATTAGTCTTGGTTTTGATTCTTGCTTGGCAAATAAGTATTTAAGTGCTGTGTGATCTGTGAAAACAATCACTTTAGCACCAATGAGGTATGATCTGAACTTGTCAAATGCAAAAACTATGGCTAGCAACTCCTTTTCAGTAGTGGTATAATTTCTTTGAGCATCATTGAAGACTTTGCTAGCATAGTATATCACATGGACTAAGTTATCTTTCCTCTGCCCTAACACTGCCCCAACTGCAAAATCAGATGCATCACACATCAATTCAAAGGGTAAGTTCCAATCAGGTGGAGAAATGATAGGGGCAGATGACAATCTTTCTTTCAAATGCTCGAATGCTAACATACATGTTTCATCGAAGATAAATGGTGTATCTGATATAAGGAGATTGCTCAAGGGCTTAGCTATTTTTGAAAAATCTTTAATAAACCTTCTATAAAAGCCAGTATGCCCTAAAAAACTTCTAATTGCCTTGACATCACTGGGTGGAGGTAGTTTTTCAATAAGTTCCACTTTAGCCCTGTCCACTTCAATGCCTTGGTTAGAAACCTTATGGCCAAGGACTATTCCTCCTGTCACCATAAAGTGACATTTCTCCCAGTTCAAGACCAGATTGGTCTCTTGGTACCTTTTCAATACTAAGGCAAGGTGACTCAGGCAGCTAGTAAAGGAATCTCTGAATACCGAGAAATCATCCATAAAAACTTCAATGAATTTCTCTATCATATCTGAGAAGATAGAAAGCATGCAGCGTTGGAAAGTCGCAGGTGCATTGCATAGCGCAAATGGCATGCGCCTGTAGGCAAACACTCCATATGGACAAGTAAATGAAGTTTTCTCTTGGTCTCTGGGATCAACCACTATTTGGTTATATCCTGAATATCCATCAAGAAAACAGTAATATGTGTGTCCTGCGAGTCTTTCCAACATCTGATCCATAAATGGGAGGGGAAATGGTCCTTTCGTGTAGCCTCATTGAGTTTCCGATAGTCTATGCACATCCGCCATCCTATGACGGTCCTCGTAGGAATTAGTTCGTTCTTCTCATTGGGAACTACAGTGATTCCTCCCTTTTTGGGCACGACATGCACGGGGCTGACCCAGGGGCTGTCTGAGATCGGGTAGATTACACCTCCCTGCCATAACTTCATAACTTCTTTCTGTACCACTTCCTTCATGATTAGGTTTAGCCTCCTTTGGGATTGAATGGATGGTTTGGCATCATCTTCCAGTAGTATCTTATGCATGCATATGGCTGAACTTATTCCTTTCAGGTCAGCAAGAGTCCATCCAATGGCATCCTTGTGCTTTCGTAATACTTTGAGTAGTTCATCCTCTTAATCTTGGCTGAGGCACGAGCTTATGATCACTGGGTAACTTTCGTTTTCTCCTAAGTATGCATATTTGAGAGTGGGTGGCAGTGCTTTGAACTCAAGTTTAGGTGCCTCTATCTTTTCATCCTCTTCCTTTGGTGCACCTTGTATGCCAATCTCTGTTGTTGCAACCTTTTCACTTGATGTATGCAGGCATTTGTTGGATGGTCTTGATGAATGGTATGTTTACATGCAGAGATGCAAACAAGTCAAGAAATCTTGAGTATATTCTCTTCTCCACAGCACCATTGAGTAGTTGACGAAAGGGTGCATAGAGTCTCAGCAGCTCCTGTTGTGAGATTTTTGGTTCTTGGTGATCTTTTTCCTTCTCCTCTGCTGAGGTATCTCCAGGTTGTTCTGACAGCTTGTTTGGCTTGTCCTCAGTCTCCTTATCACTTATAGTGACCATCTTGCAATCTTCCCATCTTAGTTTCTTTGTTTCTCCTCTCGGATTTTTCTCTGTGTCACTTGGGAATCCATCTGTAGGTTTGGGAATCTGCTCAGAGAGATACCCTACTTGAGATTCCAACCTCTTGATGGTGTCTCCCTGGTTCTTAAAATTTGCTCGCACTTCCTCATTGAACGCCTTGTTGTCTTGAATCTCTTTGCCTATGCCTTCAAGTAGATTCTCAATCCTTGAGAGTCTGTCATCAAATGATGGTGGATTGGGATTAGAGGTGGAGGGATGAGAAGTGTTATTTTGGTTTTGATATGGATGTGGAGAGGTGTTGTTATGGTGGTGTGGATATGTTCTCTGTGTGAATTGTTGGTGAGCTGCATTGTTGTTGGGGTTGTGACGTCTCTGATCTTGGCCTTGATCTTGTTGATTCCCCCACCCAAAGTTTGGGTGATTCCTCCAACCAGGGTTGTAGGTCTTGGAGTATGGATCATGGTTTTGGCTAGGTGAATTCCCAATGTAGTTGGCTTGCTCCTGACTACCCTCTGCTTCTTCATTCACTCCTTCTTGGGTTGCTGATGAAGTGGTGATTGCTGCTACTTGGTTCCTCTCCATCTTCTTGGTGAGGTCAGCCAGCTGCTTGGTAATGAGCTTATTTTGGGCCAGTAGAGCATCTACATTGTTTAGCTCCATCACTCCTCTAGTGTTCCCTCTTTCAGAAGCATAGAAATAGTCATTTTCTACTACAGTTTCAATGACATCTATGGCCTCCTCAATGGTCTTCTTCTTGTTCAGAGATCCCCCGGATGAGTGGTCTACTGCTTTCTTTGATTCATAAGAAAGGCCTTCATAGAAAATGTGTAGCTGCACCCATTCATTGAACATATCTGGTGGACACCTCCTTGTCAGGTCCTTAAACCTCTCCCATGCTTCATATAGAGTCTCACCATCTCGTTGCCTGAAAGTTTGGACCTCAGCTCTCAGCCTGTTGATTCTTTGGAGAGGATAGAATCTGGCTAAAAATTTATTCACCACATCTTTCCAAGTTGTCAAACTCTCCTTCGGAAAAGACTCCAGCCACTTAGCTGCCTTATCCTTGAGTGAGAATGGAAATAAGAGCAGTCTATAGGTGTCAGGATGAACACCATTAGACTTCACCGTGTCACATATCCTCAGGAAGGTGGTTAGATGTTGATTGGGGTCTTCTTGGACTCCTCCTCCGAACGAACAGTTGTTCTGAACAAGGGTGATGAGCTGCGGTTTTAGTTCAAATTTATTGGCATGGATGGTCGGCTTTTGAATGCTACTTCCACAGTTTCCTGGGTTTGGATTGATGTAAGAGCCTAAAACTCTTCTCTCCTCCCTAGCATGATTTGCTCGACCTTCTCTGCCATGGTTGTGAGCCTCTTCTTCATGATGGTTTTCCATGTTTTCTTCCATGTTTGGTTCAAAGTATTCCTCCTCTTCCTCGGCACCCACTACTCGTTTTTCTCTTGCTTCCCTCCTTAATCTAAGAAAGGTCCTCTCAGGTTCTGAATTAAGGGAAGTTGAAGCCCCGCTTCTTCTCTCTGTCATACAACCAACAAAGCACAAGCAAGGAAAATAGATGCAGGAAGTATTTCTGTTAGAATTACTGTTAGTGTGAGTGATGCAATATATCAAACAGTTAGTGGGTCAGTGAACTGAATTGTAAATAACTAAAAAAAAACGAAATTAACTAAAACTGAAAGTAAATTACTCAAACAGAAAATTAAATCAAACAAACTAAAAATGCTCAATCTAGTTATCCTCCAATTTAATCATTGTTGATTCAAAATCAATCCTCGGCAACGGCGCCATAAACTTCATACGCGGAAAACCTGTCTCGCAACAAATTTCCTTCGGCAAGTGTACCGAATTCGTCGTCAAGTAAAAACTCACAATAGAGTGAGGTCGAATCCCACAGAGATTGATTGATCAAGCAACTTTAATTAAAGGAATGTTCTAGTTGAGCGAACCAGAATTTGAGTTGGGAATTGCAAAAAATTAAATGACGGGAAAGTAAATAGTGGAAACAGTAAATGCTGGAAATAAAGAGCTGAATGTAAATGGCAGAAAGTAAATTGCAGAATCTTAAATGGGGATGGGGCAATTGCTCATAAAAGTAAATGGCAGAAATTAAAGAGAATGGGTAAGATCAGAAATGGGGAGTTCATTGGGCTCAGGAGATGTTGCATTCTCCGGATCAAGTTCATTTTCATCTCTTCCTCAATCAATGCATTCATTGATCTCCTTGGCAATCTTAA
Source organism: Arachis hypogaea (assembly GCF_003086295.3). Taxonomy (NCBI): domain Eukaryota; kingdom Viridiplantae; phylum Streptophyta; class Magnoliopsida; order Fabales; family Fabaceae; genus Arachis; species Arachis hypogaea. The sequence continues at coordinate 82,025,342 of NC_092054.1, forward strand.
GTGATCGAATTACAATTCCTTGTAATTCAATCTCTCAAATCTTGATCAATAGCCAATTCCTTGGTCAATTGCTCATGAGAAGAGATGAAGTATGTCACTGATTATACCACATGTATTTCCCAAATCAAGTGTTGGAAGGATTATAGTCACATATCCATCCACACCCAATTTGGTCCAGCATGAGAAAGCATTTCTAGCATGATCTCTTCATTCCTCTTTCAAGGTTCAGAAGAGATCCAAGTATGAATAGCTTCTTTTCCAAGATAACTACCCAATTCGATGAAGATCGAAAGCCTTCTAGTAAAATCAAGAGAAAAGATAGAAGAAGGAGAATGAAAACTAAAATTGATCCATCAAATTACAACAGAGCTCCCTAACCCAATGAAAGGGATTTAGTTGTTCATAGCTCTGGAAAATGAAAACAAAGATGGAGAATACATGCTAAAAGTAAACTAGAAGTGCAGAGAAAGTAAAATACAGAGAGTAATTCTAGGCCAAAGGCTCCCTAAAGTTTCCAGCCCCCTCTCAACTAATTCAAAGCTACTCCTATATATACTACTCTTCTGATCTTCTAGTTGGCCCTTCAAGTCTTGGGTATGGGCCTTTGGATCCTGAGTTTGAAGCAGTTATCTTCATCATTGGGCTTAGCTTTGCTTGCAGAGAGAAAGTGTGAAGTAGGTAGGGACTTTTAGCTCAGGACGTTAGTGGTGTTAACGTTAAGTGAAAGTGTAGGTTCGAGAACGTTAGTGACAATCACCTCTTTCATTAACGTTGCTCACCCAAGTATGAGCCACGTTAACCTCAACGTTAGTGGCACAAACATTGCCACTAACGTTGCCTCTTGGTCCTTCGCACACGTTATTGGGACTTACCTTTCCCAATAACGTTGATAAGCCTCCTTCTTTCCTACGTTAGAGTCCACGTTAACTTAGTTAACTTGGCTCTTAACGCAAGCTTGCCAATCCTTTAAGAACATTAGTGACACTTACCTTTGTCACTAACGTTCTAATGTGCCCCTCTTTCTCACGTTAGAGTCCACGTTAACTAAGTTAACGTGGCTTCTAACGTAGTCATGCTAGCCATCTCCAACGTTAGTGACAAAGGTGAGTGTCACTAACGTTGTCTCGTTACCTCTTTATCCACGTTAGCTTCCACGTTAACTAAGTTAACGTGGGAGTTAACGTTGCTCATGGTGGCTCTTGGTTGTTCACCCCAACGTTAGTGACAAAGGTAAGTGTCACTAACGTTGGCGACCAACTGCTCTCTCCACGTTAGCTTCCACGTTGACTAAGTTAACGTGGGAGTTAACGTGGCTTATGGAAGCTTGGCCAACGTTAGTGACAAAGGTGAATGTCACTAACGTTGGCTTCCCTTTTGCTTCTTAACGTTAGAAGCCACGTTAACTAAGTTAAAGTGGCAACTAACGTGACCAATTATGAGCTTGGTCCAATGTTAGTGACAAAGGGGAGTGTCACTAACGTTGGCCTTATTGTCTTCTTCCACGTTAGAGTTCACGTTAACTAAGTTAACGTGACTCTTAACGTGGGCTATGATGGCTTCGAGGGCGTTATTGGCGATTACTTTTCTCATTAACTTTGCAAGTTAGCTCCCATTCCACGTTAGAGGTCACGTTAGTTAGATTAACGTGGCTACTAACATGGTTCTTCCTTGCTTCTTTTGTCTTAAAATCAAGCAATAAAGTGCATCAAAGTTCTAATCCAAGTCATGGGAAATGCAACATCCAATTTGTCATTAAATTCATGCAAAATCCTCATGAAATCATGTAAAGTGCACAATGTATGCTTGAATCAAGATGTAAGTGAATATCTACCCAAAAAGAGCTTATTTTCTAAGAAAATGCATGAAACTACCCTAAAAACAGTAAAGAAAAGGTCAGTGAAACTGGCCAAAATGCCCTTGCATCAATTATCCATATTTTCTTTTTTTCTTTCTTTTTCCTTTTTACTTGGTGTTGGAAATTTAATTGAGTCATTATTTCTCATTATATGCTTGTGGATCGTTGTAAAATTGTTTGGAAATTATATATTACCTTTTTAAAGGGTTGCTTGCATGTTCACTTTAATACTTTCTATACCTTATTTACCATGCATGCTATGTGTTTGTGAAAAGGCCAATATAGCATTATGCATTTTTCTACGTTATTCTATTCTACTATTAAATGCTTGTTTTTCACAAAATCCCTTTCATATTTTATTCGTTGAAAATAATTGTCAATACAAACGTGATGGCTAGTTTGTTAGGAGTGATAACGAATTTGACTAATTAAATGCTTGATCTATGCTACTCATGCTTTTGCATGCATGCCAATAAACCCCTTGCATTTAATTGTCCTCAACTGCACTTGTTATTTTTCCATTGTTGAACTTTTCACATGTAGTCATGACCATGTGTTAATGACATACTCTTTGCCGTGCATTGATTATCATTCATACAATCCTCTTCCTTGCTCTATCTCTTTAAATTTAATTTACTCTTTCTTCCCTTTTTTCAGGATGGCCACCAAGAAAGACAAAGAGAAAGCTACTCCCAAATCAACAGCGAGGAGAGGAACAAAAAGAGCATTAGTGGCAAAACCCTCTTCAACTGCGGTTAAACCCTCAACAAAAAGAACTAAGAGGATTATAAAGGTTGATGATAAAGAAAAAGCCTTCCCAACAAAGGACACTGCGCGATTTCCCAATCGCTACTGTGAGCAGATGTTCCCCATCCTGGCAGAAAGGAGCTACAAGAACGAATACCTTCTTCTCCTCCCAAACCATATTGCTACCTTTGTTGAGCCGCAAATTGCACAAAGACAATGGGGTTTCCTACAGAGACAGCCGAGGCAGGTCAATCATTCTTGGATTGTCGAGTTCTACTCCAATTTTTACCTGCCAACCCTGCAGTCTGTCTTTGTCCGTCAGAAGCAAGTCCCCATTACAGAAGAGGCCATTCAAAGAGCTCTAGGTCTTCCCCCTGTTCCAGAAGGATTGGACGCCTTTCAAGAAGCCGCACTCAAGCGCCAGATGTACCAATTTGACTGGGACGCCGTTTTCAGAGTTATCGCACTACTTGGCAGCCGTTGGATCTACGGATACCATCGTACCCGCCCTAAGGGAATATCGGCTTCAACACTTACCTTGGAGGCTCGCGTATGGGCACAGATCATGTCCCATTATGTCTTTCTGAGCACTCACGAGTCCTCCTTCACTGCGGACATGGCCGTCCTACTATGGTGCATCCTTACAGACCAACCTCTGAATCTACCGAGACACATCCGGAATGCCATGGGACACGTACAAATTGCGGGAAACTTACCTTTTCCCGCCTTGGTCTCAGATCTTGTCTCAGCAACCGGAGTCTCCTACAGAGCTGGGGACACCAAAGCCATGCTTCCACGGGATGATCAGTATGTCCCTAACGGGAAATACATTAGACCTCCACCAGCCGCCACAAGCCATCCTACTAAATCGGTTGAAGATATTCCTTCTTCAACACCATAAGCACCTACAACAGACCAACTGCTCCATCAGATACTCGAAAGGTTGGATCGGCAGGAACACAAAGCTAAGATGAGAGAGCACCGTAACAAGCGCCGATTCACATACCTCAAGGAGCTAACTATGGGAAAATTCAAGGACTCAGACACCCCGGATTCCACTTCCTTTACCAGCACAGGAAGCCATGATGGCCCCGACTGTGGAGATACTGCTACCAGCCCACCTTTGTTTTTGACAGATGGCACCGAGGACGGTGCAAAGCCTTAAGTGTGGGGAGGTCGGTCAGTACCTGACTTCCGGAGGTAATTTCTCTTCCCTAAACACCAATAAATTAGGATATTTAGTTAGTTTTTCTTTTGTAGAATAGGATAAATTGCATAGTAATAGATTAGTTGCATGCATGTTCTACTTGATTGAAAAGACAATAAGTTTCTTCTAAGACCCTATTTTTGGAACAAAATTTCACTAATTTTAATTAAAACTTTTATGTTAACTTTGCTTGAAGTTGTATTTGGAATATGATTTTTGAGCTAAAGAACACACAACCTGTGAGATTTGAACCTTTATGCATGGTTACATTATTTAACCATAATTATTTTATTCTTGTGTGTTTACTTCTCTATGATTGTAATCTATATTTTGTTTCATCCTATATGTCCAATGTTTATTATATTTGTATGCTTGCATATGATTGAGGCCATTATTTGTTTAAACTCACTTATCCAAATTAAACCTACCCTTTCAATTACCTTTGTTAGCCACTTTGAGCCTTTAAATCCCATTTGTTCTATATTTTAGCACATTACTAGCCTTAAGCGGAAAAACAATTATATATCCCAAACTGAATTTTTGGTTAGATTAAGATAGAATTGTGTATGCTAATTAAGTATGGGAAATTGTGGGAACAAAAGATAATAAGAGAATGTATCATGATAATATAATGAGAATTTGGACACCTACTCATGTGAAACTATAAGAATCGAAAATCTATGTGCATTGATAAGCTATGTTTATTTTTATGTTTATGTTGAAAAAAAAAAAATAAAAAATATTCAACAAATAAATAAGGGGACAAAATTACCCCAATGTTAAGTTAAGAATTCAAAGATCAATGCATGTATGATAAAATTAAGATAAAAAGTGGATACATGAGTATGGAATGTGAAAGAGAAATTCTGGGTAGCTAGGTATGAATTATAAAGTTATATAGAATATATATATGTTATGTTAAAGCTTGGGTTAATTAAAGATTCAGTTTACAAGCTTACTTAGCCATATATGTATCCTTACCATTACCTTGGCCCCATTACAACCTTGAAAAGAGCTCATGATGTTTGCATTGGTATATTAAATGTTGTTGATTGATTAGGAGAAGAACAAAAATTAGAGAGCATGATTAGAGAAGGAGAGAGTGATTGCCCTATACACTAGAGAGATTAGAGCGTACATACATTATTAGTGAGGGTTGAATGCTTAAAATTCTATGTTCCCTGCTTTCATGAGCTACCTTCTTGCATTTTTATCTGTTCTTACTGTATGAGAATTGAATTAGTGGAATTTGATTTGTAATTGTTTTGAAGAGCTTATTTACTATTGATCAAGTAGACAAGAATCATATAGTTGCATTCACATATATAGGTTGCATTGCATTGCATAAGTTTTACATGTTCCTACTCATTTATTTTATCTCCTTCAACTAAGCATGAGGACATGCTAATGTTTAAGTGTGGGGAAGTTGATAAACCACTATTTTCTGATTTATAATGTGTTTAATTGTGTGGTTTTATCATGATCTTTACCCACTTATTCATATGATTAGCATGTATTTATATTTCCTTCCTAAAATTATTACATGATTGAAAACTTGCTTTTTAGAGACTTTTAATTACGTATTTTAATTCTCCTTTATTCCATTCGATGCCGTGATCTGTGTGTTAAGTGTTTCAGGCTTTATAGGGCATGAATGAGTTGGAGATTGGAAAGGAATCTTGCAAAATTGGAAGGAACACAAGAAATTGAGGAGATGACCAGCGAGAAGTGACGCGGTTGCATGGCTCACGCGACCGCGCGAAAGAGAGGAAATCGCAGTGACGCGGCTGCATGGCTCACACGACCACGCGGATTGGAATAGCACAAGTGACGTGGAGGCGTGGACAACGCGCTCACGTAGCAGGACAAAACGTCGAATGACGCGGCCGCATGAATGACGCGATCGCGTGACGTGCGCGATCTGCATAATCTGCAGAATTCGCTGGGGGCAATTTTGGGCCCTACTTTGACCCAGTTCTCGGCCCGGAAAAGCAGACTAGAGCCAGAGAACATGCAGAAACCAAAAAACAACATTCATTCTGCACAATTTTAGTTTTTAGATCTAGTTTTACTCCTCTTCTAGGTTTTCTCTCTACACATTCATAGTTCATAGGATTTTATTTCTATTGCTTTTTGCATTGGGATATTGAGAAGAGTTATTACCTCATCAAGACTTCGTCATTCTAGTTCGTTTTCTTTACTTGGCTTTACTCTTCCATGTCCTTTAATTTACTCAATTTTACTATTGGATTATTTTAGAATTTATTAATACAAGAATTACTTTTATTTTTAATTGATTCCTTTGAGTTTTATTTATCATGTCTTTCTTTAATTCCCTTTTCTATGTTATGAGTTCTACATTCACAATGAGCGAGTAGTTCCCTAACTTGATGGGGAGTTGATTGAAAGGAACCCTTGAGTTGGGATGCTTAAAAGAAAAATTGTAATTAGGTTTATTGTTGGGATGCTCTCTAGTCACTGACACTAATCCTTTTCAATTGAGCGGATTGGAACTTGTGAATAGAAACAGCATTCCAACTTGTTTGACTTTCCCTTACCTAGTAAGGGATAACTAAACAGAACAACCTTCAATTATCAATTAATATTGAGAGTACTTCAACAAGAATAGGGCTTCCAACTAATCTACTCCCAGTCAAGGCTTTTATTTAAATTATTTAATTTCTCTAATTTAATTTCCTGTTTATTCAACTCAAACCATTTTGAAAATATCTGATTAATAAAATAGCACACCTTTCTGCAACTCGTTGGGAGACGACCTGGGATTCATACTCCCAGTATTTTAATTTTAATTTTTGTGACAGCCTTCTAAATTGATAAGCGGAATTCTGGTTGGTTAAGAACTATACTTGCAACGCATATCTTACAACAATTCTTGACTCGCCAATTTCTGCCACGTCACTTTTTGCGGTTGATAAACCACTATTTTATGGTTTATCTTATGCTTAATTGAGTGGTTTTTATCATGATCTTTACCCACTTATTCATATGATTAGCATGCATTTATATTTCCTTCCTAAAATTATTACATGATTGAAAACTTGCTTCTTAGAGACTTTTAATTACGTATTTTAATTCTCCTTTATTCCATTCGATGCCGTGATCTGTGTGTTAAGTGTTTCAGGCTTTATAGGGCATGAATGAGTTGGAGATTGGAAAGGAAGCTTGCAAAACTGGAAGGAACACAAGAAATTGAGGAGATGACCAGCGAGAAGTGACGCGGTCGCATGGCTCACGCGACCGGGCGAAAGAGAGAAAATCGCACGCGACGCGTCCGCATCACCAGTGTGTTGGGAAGAACACAAGATTGAACAGAGAGTCACGCAAAAGCGTGGCTAGAGGCGTGCCTTTGGCACAAATTGATCCACGCGACTGCGTCGCTGTCGCGTCCGCGTCATGTGGAAAAATGCCTCCCACGTGTCTGCGTCACCCACGCGAACACGTGGCCCTGTAAAATCGACGTAAACGGGTGTTTGGCAGCAAGTTAGGCTGGAATGGGGCTGGAACGATGCTAGAAGCACAAGCCTTACCACGCGAACGCGTGCCCCACGCGAACACGTCATTTTGCAAATATGGCCATTCACCCGACCGCGTCACCCACGCGAACGCGTCACCTCAGATATTTGGCAATATGAGCTCCAAACAGAGAGTTGCACGACCGCGAGGCTGCCCTCGCGCTAATGGCACAGATCGATCCACGCGACCGTGTGGATGACGCGTCCGCGTCATTTCATAGAAGCGCTATCCGCGCGAACGCGTGACCCACGCGTCCGTGTCAAAAGCGACGCACAACTTATCCAGATCAGCGCCAATTATCTCATCTTTTCTTTTCTAATTTCTTCTATCTTTTCTTCTTTCTCTCTCCTTTTTTACTTTCTTTTTCTTCATCTTTTTAACTTCTCATCCCTTTTCACTTTCATTTTATTTAATTTATTTGCATACATTCATTCATTGCATTATTTTCATTGGTGTTCGAAATTTATTTGGGTCATTATTTTCTATATTTTTGTGGATTATTAAAATGGTTTGACAATTATATATTACTTTTTAAAGGGTTGCTTGCATGTTCAATTTAATACTTTCAATAGCTTATTTACCATGCTTGCTATGTGTTTGTGAAAAAGCCCATATGGCATTGTGCACTATTTTTAGATTTCTTTTATTCTACTACTCTAAATGCTTGCTTTTCACAAAACCCTTTTTTATATTTTATTAATTAAATATAATTATTATTACAAACATGTTGTTAGTGTGAAAGACTTGGTAATCTAACTTAGACATTGAATGCTTGATCTATGCTACTCATGCCTTTGCCAACATGCCAATAAATATCTTGCATTTAATTGTCATTACATGCACTTGCTATATTTCCATTAATGAACTTTTCACATGTAGTCATGACCATGTGTTAACGTCATTCTTCTTTATTGTGCATTGATTACCACCTTTCCCGCTCTCTTCTTTGCTCTAACCCTTAGCTTTAAAAATTCCTTTCTTTTTTCCCTTTTCAGGATGGCCACCAAGAAAGGTAAAGAGAAAGCTACTCCCAAACCACCGGCAAGGAAAGGAACAAAAAGAGCCCCAGCTGAGGAACCACAACCCCCGTCCACTTGAACATCTTAGTATGCACCGAGGACGGTGCAACCTTTAAGTGTGGGGAGGTCGATATCGATCTCCATGGGTTAGTTACTCTTTTATTTCAACACCAATGGTTTATTTTCCTTGTTAGTTGTTGCATTTGCATGTTTGATTGCATGATTATTTGATTTTGTGCATATTTTACCACTTGGTTGAAGTAATATTTTCTTTTTCAAGAAACCTTTTAAGAGCATTTCACTAATTTGAATAAAATTTAATCTTACACTTGTTTGAAGAAATATTATACTGGAACATGGTTTAGAGCTCAAACACACAAAACCTGTGAGATTTTTGAGCCTATTTGAATTGGTTGCATTTTACCAACCAATATTTTATTTTTGGTGTGTGTTTTTCTCTCTAAAATTGTGATCTTTTTCTTGCTTAATTCTATATTTCCATAGTTTAATGTATGCATACACTTACATGATTGAGGCCTTTGTTTCACTGAGCTTACATACCCATATGGCCTTACCCTTTTCATTAATCTTTGCAAACCAATTTTGAGCCTATTTTACCCCTTTGTTCTTTACTTTAGCACATCATTAACTCTAAGCAGAAAACAATAATGTCCTTAATTTGAATCCTTGGTTAGCTTAGACTAGTGAGAGTGCTTATGGTTTAAGTGTGGGAAAAGTGGGTTTGGAAACGTTTGGTTTAAGAATTGGGCATTGTATATCTTTATGAAAATATGAAAGAAATGTTTAGGACATATTCATACATTCAATAATTTAATCATATGCATTGAAAAAAAAAATAATAATAAACAAAAAAAAAAGAGAAAAAGAAAAAGAAAAAGAGCAAATAAATAAAAAGGGGATAAAATGCCCCAAAGTAAATGGTGAAAGCAATGCATATGTACTGTACTTGAAATTAGAATGCATGAATATGTGGAAAACATGCTTAATGGATAGTTAGAGGTGGTATTATGATTACATGGATTGTCTAAAGTTAGGTGGAAAGTTTAAGTTAATTAAGGATTCAGATTTTAGTCCACTTGGCCAAATACAATCCTACCTTGACCCTAACCCCATTACAACCCTTAAAAGTCCTCTTGATATGTGTATTTGTGCATCAAATTTTTGTTGATTGGTAGAAGAAAAGCAAGCCTTAGAAAGCAAGGTTAGTAGAGAAATGAGAGATCGAAACTTAAACACCTGAGTGATTAGAGTGTATACATTACCAGTGAGGGTTCGATGCTTAATTCCTTGTTCCCAGCTTTCATGAGCTATTTTCTCTTGCAAGTTTATTTGTACTTCATTTTTTTTATGATTTAAATTAGTGAAATCCAGTTCATGTATGTTCTTGAAAGATTTATTTACTTTTCACCAAGTAGGTAGAAACATTCTGCATATAGTTGCATTCATACAGATAGGTTGCATTTCATACATCCTACCATTCCTCTTCACTTTTATAGCTTCTCTTGAGCTTAGCATGAGGACATGCTAATGTTTAAGTGTGGGGAGGTTGATAAACCACTATTTTAAGGTTTATCTTATGCTTAATTGAGTGATTTTTATCAACTCTTTACCCATTTATTCATACTAATCGCATGTTTTATATTTTCCTTCCTGATTTTGTGCTATGATTGAAAACATGCTTCTCTGGCTTTAAATTACCAATTATTAATCCTTTCTTATTACCATTAGATGCCTTGATATGTGTGTTAAGTATTTTCAGAGATTACAGGGTAGGAATGGCTTGGAGGATGGAAAAGAAGCATGCAAAAGTGGAAGGAATACAAGAAAATGAAGGAACTGCTAAAGCTGTACAGCCTGACCTCTTGGTACTAAATCGATCATAACTTGAGCTATAGAGATCCAAATGAGATGATTCTAGTTGCGTTAGAAAGCTAACGTCTGGGGCTTCGCAACGATATATAATTTACCATAGCTGCCCTGAATTTAGGTGACGCGCCCGCGTCGCATATGTGAATTGCAATCCGCGTGAACGCGTGGATGACGCCTCCGCCTCACTTTTCCGCGACCAGTACATACCAGAAAATGCAAGGGGCAATTTCTGGGCTGTTTTTGACCCAGTTTTCAGCCCAAAACACACAGATTAGAGGCTATAAAGTGGGGGAATGCATCCATTCATAAATAAGCTTTCAAATTCACAATTTTAGGATTAGATGTAGTTTTTAGAGAGAGGTTCTCTCCTCTCTCTTAGGATTTAGAATTAGGATTCTTTTCAGTTTATGATTATTTCATCTTTTGCGATCACAGGTTCAATGTTTCTTTTATTTATTTTTCTAATTTAATTTATGAACTTCCATGTTAGATTTGATTTCTTTTATTAATGCAATTTGAGGTATTTCAGATTTATGATTTTTGTTTAGCTTTTTATATTCTTGGTTTTAATTGATGAATTGATAAATTGGAGACACTTGAGTTATCAAACTCCTTGTTGATTGAAAATTGGAATTCTTCAAGAATTAATTCGAGATCTAATAACTGTAGCCTTTCCCCAAGGAAAGACTAGGACTTGAGGATTCAAAAATTAATTCATCCGCTTAACTTACCTTCATAGTTAGAGGTTAACAATGTGGGAGAAAAATCCAATTCTCATCACAATTGATAAGGATAACTAGGATAGGACTTCCAATCCTCATAACTTGCCAAGAGTTTATTTTATAGTTATTTATTTATTTTATTCTTCTTATCATTTAACATACTGCTCCCTTACTTTCAAAACCCCCAATTTACAAGACTCATAACCAATAATAAGAACATACTTCCCTGCAATTCCTTGAGAAGACGACCCGAGGTTTAAATACTTCGGTTATCAATTTTAAAGGAGTTTGTTACTTGTGACAACCAAAACGTTTGTAAGAAAGGTTGATTGCTTGGTTTAGTAACTATACTTGCAACGAGAGTTTACTATAACTTCTAAACCATCAATCTTCAGTTCTTCGGCGCACGTGGGTGTGGCTTTGTTTCGCTCAATTCAAGACTCTCCCGTCCATGCGACGAAGGCGTTTATGCTGGAAGCCAAGTCGGAGTATGACAGGATTAAGGGGTTGAAGGACGAGTTGGATGCCAGAGTTATTAAGCTGGAGCTGGATTTAGAGAAGGAAAAGTCTCGGGCTACCAAGGCTGAGGCAGCTGCGAATTTGGCCGAGGAGATGGCCAAGAGGTCGAAGGAGAGTTACACTACCACTTACGGCAAGTTGCTGGAGGTCAGGGAGAGACTTGAGTTGGCCTATGCTGATTATGCTGAGCTTCAGAGCCATCTTGTGGGTAGTGTGACTGACGCATATGAGAACCTAAAATCTCAGGTCCGGGTTCTTGCTCCCGAGCTCGACTTGAGTCTTTTTAGTTTGGATAATGTTGTTGAGAATGGTAAGATTGTGCCAGCCCCGGATGAGGATGAGGAGGATGGTCCTCGCCCTGAGCCGTCAGCTAAAGCTATTGCTGTGCCGGCTTCTTCGGCTGCTGCTGAGGTCGGCCATCCTGAGTCTGACCCTGATGTCCAAATTCTGAATCGAGAGGAAGAAACTGTAGATGCGATTCCTATAAAGACTGTTCCTCCTTCAACCACTCAGAGTGCTGCTCCTGAGGAGAACTTGGAATCCTTGTGACTTTCTTGATATATTTTGTACAGCCCGGTCTGTGGGCTTTTTTAAGCTCTACTTTATTATAATTGAGCCCTTAGTGTGGCCTTGACATTGTAGTTGCTTTTCTTAGCAACTTTATTTAGGAGAAACAAATGCTTTTGAACTTCTGAGGTTGACCTTCTGGTGGCCTTCTGATTTTTTATTGTAGTAACTTTTTGGTATGTTTGTTTGCAACCTTTGCTGCTTCCACGAATCTTTACAGTGTTGGATTTTACTGTCCGACTTCTTTTGATGGCCTTTTTTGTTTGCTTCCTGCTTTTCGAGGCTAGCTGATGACTTGCTATTGTTCTCATGGAACCCTTTTAGAATAATTCTTGATAACTTCTGCGAGGTCATGGCATTCTGGGACGAGCTGTGTCCTTTCTAATGCACGCCTTTTGTTGCTTTGGGGATTGGTCCAGCTTCGTCATGCCGGTCCTTCCCGAGTTATTTTTAGTAATCCCTTTTTTAGTTGGATCTCGCCGGGTTTCTTTTTATGGGTTTACTTTTTATAACTCTGTCGCTTTAATCGGCTTGGGCCGACTTCTTCGTGTCGATCCTTTCTAAGTTATTTTTAATAATCCATTTTTGATAAGGGCTGGCCAGGCCTCTTTCTGTGGATTACTTTTTATAACTTTGTTGCTTTGATCAGTCTGGTCCAACTTTTTCATGTCGGTCCATTCCGAGTTTTTTCTAGCAATCCATTTTTTCTCAGACCTCGTCAGGCCTCTTTGTATGGATTATTTTTTATAACTTTGTCGTTTTGGGGGGATTGGTCCGGCTTCTTCATGCGGGTCCTTCCCAAGTTATTTTTAGTAATCTATTTTTTCTCAGACCTCATCGGGTCTCTTTGTATGGATTACTTTTTATAACTTTTTCGTTTTGGGGGGATTGGTCCGGCTTCTTCATGCCGGTGCTTCCCAAGTTATTTTTAGCAATCTATTTTTTCTCAAACCTCATCGGGCCTTTTTCTATGGATTACTTTTTATAACTTTTTGTTGCTTTGGGATTGGTCCGGCTTCGTCATGCCGGTCCTTCCCAAGTTATTTTTAGCAATCTATTTTTCTCAGACCCCGTCGAGCCTTTTTCTATGAATTACTTTTTATAATTTTTTGTATTAATCTATTTTTATTGCTTTTTTATCTTGCCGATTTTGGCGAAGTCGGACGATGAGTTTGGTTCTCACTTTGCCGACCTTTGTAGAAATTCCGACAATGAATTCGATTTTCATCGTGGTTGGGCAGTGAATTTGGTTTTCACCTTGCCGACCTGTAGCTTTGTAATCAGGCGATGAATTTTTGCGTTCAGATTAATACACCTTGGTAGAAAAACTTTGTAGAGAATCTGAAAAGTTTTATTCTAATAGAAAGTAGACATATAGGCAAATAAAATATATACATGTGGGTGTTTTCCCTTTTAAGTCAGGCAATTTTTCAGATCTTGGCTTGGTACCTCATTAAAAAACCTTTTCAGGAAAAAGAGTGCACCTTGACCTAAGATTTTTATTACCTCCTAACTATAGTACCTTCTTAGGTTGCAGGCATGCCACGACCTCGGTAGCTCTCGCACTTCGAGTTCGAACACCCTGTAGTAACCTTTTCCTAGTACCTCTGTAACTCGGTAGGGTCTTTTCCAGTTAGCTGCTAGCTTCCCCTCTCCTGGTCAACTTGTTCCGATATAATTTCGGATTAAGATGAGTTCGTTGTTGTCAAAGCTTCACTGTACTACCTTTCACTGTACTACTTGTGAATCGCTGAAGATAATAAGCCTTTGAGCTCCAAACTCCTTAGCCAGCTTCAAACCAGCCAATAGTGCCTCATACTCGGCCTGGTTATTGGAAGCAGGAAACTCGAATTTCAAGGAGAGTTCGATTTGGGTTCCTTGATCGCTTTCTATTATCACACCTGGCCCACTCCTGGTTTTGTTTGAAGAGCCGTCTACATAGAGATTTCATTTTATAGGAGTTCCCGGGGTGTCAGTGTATTCAGCGATGAAATCGGCCAAATATTGAGTCTTGATGGCCATTCGAGCTTCATACTGAAGATCAAACTCAGATAGTTCGACTGCCCACTGTAGAATTCTTCCAACTAAGTCTGTCTTCTGAAGAATGCCTTTTATGGGCTGATTAGTCTAAACCTTGATGGTGTGAGCTTGAAAATATGAGCAAAGTCATCGAGAAGTTAGTATGAGAGCATAGGCAAACTTCTCTATCTTTTGACAATTCAGTTCGGCCCCTTGTAGGGCTTTGCTGATGAAGTAGATGGGTTGTTGCCCATTCTCGTCTTCTCTGACCAGTGCTGAGGCTATTGCCCGACTTCCCACTACGAGGTATAATATGAGTGCTTCTCTTTCCCATGGCCAAGTAAGAATGGGTGGTTGTCCCAGGAATTTTTTGAAATCCTGGAAGGCTTGCTCGCACTCTGTGGTCCATTGAAACTTCTTTTCCTTCCTTAATGTGGCGTAAAAGGGAAGAGATCTTATGGCCGATCTGACTAAAAATCTGGACAAGGCTGCCAGTCTTCCGTTGAGTTGTTGCACTTCTTTAACACAAGTCATACTTTTCATGTCGAGTATAGCTCGGCATTTATCCGGGTTCGCCTCAATTCCTTGTTGTGTTGGCATGAACCCCAGGAATTTGCCGGCTTCTACTGCAAAGGTACATTTTGCGGGATTAAGTCGCATGCCATACTTTCTGATTGTGTCGAACACTTTGGTCTCAGTCAGATAGCAATGATTCCTCACTACGTGTTTTTATCAACATGTCGTCTATATATACCTCCATGAGTTTCCCGATATGATCTGCGAAGATTTTATTCATTAATATTTGGTAGGTAGCTCCTACATTTTTGAGACCGAATGGCATGACGACATAACAGTAATTTGCTTTTGGTGTTAGGAATGAGGTCTTTTCTTGATCAGGTGGGTACATCGGGATTTGATTATATCCTGAATAAGCATCCATGAAGGAAATGTATTTATATCCAGAGGAGGCATCCACTAGAGTGTCTATGCTTGGAAGTGGATAGGGATCTTTTGGATATGCTTTATTGAGGTCGGTGTAATCAGTACACATTCGCCATTTCCCATTTGATTTTTTCACCAATACAGCGGTGGCCAGCCATAGTGGGTACTTGACTTCTCTTATGAATCCTGCCTCTAGTAGCGCTTGTACCTGTTCTTCCACAGCTTGGGATCTCTCTGGTCCGAGCTTCCGACGCTTCTGTTGTACTGGCCGAGATCCTGGATATACTGCCAGTTTATGGCGCATTAGTTTGGGATTTATGCCCGGCATGTCTGCGGCCTTCCATGCAAAGAGGTCGACATTATCTCTTAGGAACTGTATCAGAGATTCCTTCATGTCTCCTTTCAAAGTCGCCCCAATATTTGTTGTCTTATCTGGAATGTTCCCGATCTGGACTTCCTCGATCTTGCCCTCTGGTTGTGGACGAAGCTCTTCCCGACCTCGAACTCCCCCGAGTTCGATAGTGTTGATTTCTTCTCCTTTGCCTCTAAGGTTCAGACTTTCGTTGTAACACCGTTGTGCGGTTTTCTGGTCTCCTTTTATCGTGGCGATCCCTTCTGAAGTTGGAAATTTCATGCATAGATGTGGAGTTAAAACTACCGCAGCGAGCTGATTTAGCATTGTCCGACCTATCAAGGCGTTGTAGGCTGAGCCGACGTCGACTACGATGTAGTCTATGTTGAGTGTCCTCGATCGGATTCCTTTTCCGAAAGATGTGTGTAGTGAGATGTATCCCAGTGGTTGGATTGGAGTGTCTCCTAGTCCAAACAAGCTGTTTGGATATGCTCTGAGCTCTTTTTACTGTAGGCCGAGTTTGCCGAAGGCGGATTTAAACAAGATATCTGCCGAGCTTCCTTGGTCCACCAGTGTGCGGTGGAGATTAGCGTTGGCCAATATGACAGTGTTGACCATGGGATCGTCATGTCCCGGGATGATGCCCGCCACGTCCTCTTTGGTGAAAGTAACAGTAGAGAGGTCGGGTGCTCCTTCCCCTCCCTCGACATGATATATCTCCTTAAGGTGTCTCTTGCGAGATGATTTGGAGATTCCCCCCTGTAAATCCTCCATTTATCATGTGGACATGTCTCTGCAGGGTGAGAGATAGTCGTTCAGTTCGTCCGACCTCTTCATCCCTTCTTCGTTTACTGGGCTCATCCGTCTTGCTAGCTAAGTACTGATCTAGTCTCCCATCTCTTACCAATTTTTCTATGATATTTTTTAAGTCGAAGCACTCGTTGGTGGGATGTCTGTAGATTCGATGATATTCACAATATTATGTTCGATTTCCACCTCCTCTTTTGCTTTTGATTGATCGAGGCGGTGGAATCTTCTCAGTGTGGCATACTTCTCGGTAAACTTCCACGAGAGACACCCGAAGAGGGGTGTAATTGTGGTATTTTTTAATCTTCTCTCCATGTTGATCTTCTGTTTTCTTAGACTCTTTATCCTTGTCCCGAGAGGGGTAGGAAAATCCAAATTTTGAGGTCTCTCCTAGACGAGAGTTTTCCTCCATGTTGATACACTTCTCTGCTCATTCATGTACTTCATTCAGAGACGTAGGATGTTTCTTTGATATGGAGTGACTAAAAGGTCCTTCATGCAGGCCATTGATGAGACCCATGATGGCGGCTTCTGTTGGCAAATCCTGTATGTCCAGACACACTTTGCTGAATCTTTCCATGTAATTGCGATGATTCTCCCGATCTCCTTGCTTGATCCCTAATAAGCTTGGGGCGTGTTTGGCTTTGTCTTTTTGGATGAAAAATCTGGCAAGAAATTTCTTGGCTAAGTCATCAAAACTTGTGATGGATCTAGGGGGCAGATTGTCAAACCACTTAATTACTGTCTTTGTTAAAGTAGTCGGGAAGGCTTTGCATTGAGTAGCATCTGAGGCGTCAGTGAGATACATTCTACTTCTGAAATTGCTAAGATGATGGCTGGGATCAGAGGTACCATCGTATGGGGGTCATGTCGGGAGCTTTAAAATCCTTTGGAACCATAGCTTTCATGATTTCCTTGATGAAGGGGTCTTGATCCTTGTGGGAGGTGTTATCGCGACCGGCTTGGATGGTTTTGGTTTTCAGCTCGGCTTCGAGTTTTAGGAGTTTGTCCTCTAACTCTCGGCATCGCCTAGTTTCTCTCTAGAGGTTTCTTTTGGCTTTTCGTTGATGTTCGGCCTCTTTTTCGAGCTGTTTGAGGTGATCTTGTTGAGCTTGTAGGGCCTCCATGATTTCCGTGTTTGGCGAATTCTTGTCTTTGTTTGGTTGAGGTGTATCCTTTGGTGTGGTGTCCGCGTTCTTATGCGGAGTTTTCTCCTCCAATCCGGAGTCGTGGTCGTTGTCAAGGTTGTCTGCCATGGTGATGGGATGACTTCCAGGTTCCCCAGCAACGGCGCTAATATTCCGAGGGCTACATGAAAATGTAGGTCGATCTCGGGTGAGATCTGTGGTGGTGGCCGGAGCAGACATGTCCGACTTGTTGAACCTGGTGGTGCTGCTGATTCTTGATCACCGGAGGGTGGTGGTACCTGCAAGATACTCCGATGCTTAAGTTAGTATGGGCTTTAAGCAGGTTTTTAGTGGAATCATAGTATGAGTTATACATGGGTGCTCCAGTGTATTTATAGTAGTGTAGGCTGACCTTTCTAGATAAGATATGTTAGTTATCTTATCTTTAAGGAAAATCACCCTTGTCTTTTTAGGCTTTGGCTGCCTTTAGATTGGGCTATGTTCCTTTATTTAGGCCCGCTTGGGCTCCTTATAGCATTCTGGTCGAGCTCCTTGAGAGGAGGTCGGGTAATCCTGACCTAAAGAAGTCGGTCGACTTGTCTTCGATCAGCCCGGGTCCTACAGCTCGACCTAGGGCATGAACAATTATCATTCTCATTAACAATCTCATAATCATCATCATCCTCTTTATCATCTCATAACCATCATCATTCTTATTAACAATCTTTTCATCATCATCGCTCTCGCTAACTGGTACGCGGAATCGTGATTACACTTTAATTATGTAAAATTCATTGCTCTTTCTTTCCTTGGAAATGGCGCCAAAAACATGATGCCAAGACCATGGTTCACAACTCCGTGTAACTAACTAGCAAGTGCACTGGGTCGTCCAAGTAATACCTTACGTGAGTAAGGGTCGAATCCCACGGAGATTGTTGGTATGAAGCAAGCTATGGTCACCTTGCAAATCTCAGTCAGGCAGATATAAATTGATAATGGTATTTTCGAATAATAATTAATAGAATAGGGATAGAGGTACTTATGTAAATCATTGGTAGGAGTTTCAGATAAGCGAATGGAGATGCTTTTCGTTCCTCTGAACCTCTGCTTTCCTGCTATCTTCATCCAATCAGTCTTACTCCTTTCCATGGCTGGCTTTATGCAAGGGCATCACCGTTGTCAGTGGCTACATCCCCTCCTCTCAGTGAAAAATATGCTCACATGCTTTGTCATAGCACGGCTAATCATCTGTCGGTTCTCGATCATGCTGGAATAGGATTCACCCTACTTTTGCGTCTGTCACTAACGCCCAACAATCGCGAGTTTGAAGCTCGTCACAGTCATTCAATCATTGAATCCTACTCGGAATACCACAGACAAGGTTTAGACTTTTCGGATTCTCTTGAATGCTGCCATCATTCTAGCTTACGCCACAAAGATTCTGATTAAGAGATCTAAGAGATACTCATTCAGTCGAAGGTAGAACGGAAGTGGTTGTCAGGCACGCGTTCATAGGGAATGATGATGATTGTCACGTTCATCACATTCAGGTTGAAGTGCGAATGAATATCTTAGAAGCGAAACAAGATGAATTGAATAGAAAACAGTAGTACTTTGCATTAATCTTTGAGGAACAGCAGAGCTCCACACCTTAATCTATGGAGTGTAGAAACTCTACCGTTAAAAATACATAAGTGAAAGGTCTAGGCATGGTCAAATGGCCAGCCCCTCTGATCTAAGAACCAGGCATCCAAAGATGTCTAATACAATAGTAGGAGGTCCTATTTATAATAAACTAGCTACTAGGGTTTACAGAAGTAAGTAATTGATGCATAAATCCATTTCCGGGGCCCACTTGGTGTGTGCTTGGGCTGAGCTTTAACTTTCCACGTGCAGAGGCCATTTGTGGAGTTGAACGCCAGGTTTTGATCCATTTCTGGCGTTCAACTCTGGTTTTGGATCCTTTTCTGGCGTTGGACGCCAGAATTGGGCAGAGAGCTGGCGTTGAACGCCAGTTTGCGTCGTCTATTCTTGGCCAAAGTATGGACTATTATATATTTCTGGAAAGCCCTGGATGTCTACTTTCCAACGCAATTGGAAGTGTGCCATTTCGAGTTCTGTAGCTCCAGAAAATTTACTTTGAGTGCAGGGAGGTCAGAATCCAACAGCATCAGCAGTCCTTCTTCAACCTCTGAATCTAATTTTTGCTCAAGTCCCTCAATTTCAGCCAGAAAATACCTGAAATCACAGAAAAACACACAAACTCATAGTAAAGTCCATAAATGTGAATTTAACATAAAATCTATTAAAAACATCCCTAAAAGTAACTAGATTCTACTAAAAATATACTAAAAACAATGTCAAAAAGCGTATAAATTATCCGCTCATCACAACACCAAACTCAAATTGTTGCTTGTCCACAAGCAACTGAAAATCAAAATAGGATAAAAAGAATGGAATATACTATAAATTCCAAACTATCAATGAAACATAGCTCCAATCAGATGAGCGGGACTTGTAGCTTTTTGCCTCTTGAATAGTTTTGGCATCTCACTTTATCCATTGAGGTTCAGAATGATTGGCATCTATAGGAACTCAGAGTTCAGATAGTGTTATTGATTCTCGTAGTTCAGTATGATGATTCTTGAACACAGCTTCTTTATGAGTCTTGGCCGTGGCCCTAAGCACTTTTTTTTTCCAGTATTACCACCGGATACATAAATGCCACAGACACATATTTGGGTGAACCTTTTCAGATTGTGACTCAGCTTTGCTAAAGTCCCCAATTAGAGGTGTCCAGGGTTCTTAAGCACACTCTTTTTTTTTGCTTTGGTCCTTGACTTTAACCGCTCAGTCTCAAGTTTTCACTTGACACCTACACGCCACAAGCACATGGTTAGGGACAGCTTGGTTTAGCCGCTTAGACCAGGATTTTATTCCTTTAGGCCCTCCTATCCACTGATGCTCAAAGCCTTCGGGATCCTTTTTATTTCCTTTGCCTTTTGGTTTTAAGGGTTATTGGCTTTTTGCTCTTGCCTCTTGGTTTTAAGAGCTTTGGCTTTTTCTGCTTGCTTTTTCTTTTTCTTTCTATTTTTTTTTCGCCTTTTTTTTTCTGCAAGCTTTGTTCTTTGCTGCTTTTTCTTGCTTCAAGAATCATTTTTATGATTTTTCAGATTATCAAATAACATGTCTCCTAGTCATCATTCTTTCAAGAGCCAACATATTTAACATTCTTAAACAACAACTTCAAAAGACATATGCACTGTTCAAGCATTCATTCAGAAAACAAGAAGCATTGTCACCACATCAATATAATTAAACTAAGTTCAAGGATAAATTCAAAACTCATGTACTTCTTGTTCTTTTGAATTAAAACAGTTTTTATTTAAGAGAGGTGATGGATTCATAGGACATTCATAACTTTAAGACATAGTTACTACTACTAATGATCATGTAATGAAGACATAAACACAGATAAGCACATAATATAGAAACGAAAAAATAGAAGAAATAAGAACAAGGAATGAATCCACCTTAGTGATGGTGGCGTTTCCTTCTTGAGGAACAAATGATGTCCTTGAGCTCTTCTATGTCTCTTCCTTGCCTTTGTTGCTCCTCCTTCATTGCTTTTAGATCTTCTCTGATTTCATGAAGGATGATGGAGTGCTCTTGATGTTCCACCCTTAGTTGCTTCCAATAATTGTGTGGAAGAAAATGTATCCCCTGAGGTATCTCAGGGATCTCTTGATTTGCAGTCAAATGTTCTACCACTGAGCTATAGACCCTTGATGGAAGCTTTTGTCTTCCCTTTCCTCTTTCTAGAGGTTTCTCTGGCCTTAGGTGCCATCAATGGTTATGGAAAAAACAAAAAAGCTATGCTTTTACCACACCAAACTTAGAATGTTGCTCGCCCTCGAGCAAAAGAAGAAAGAATAGAAGAAGAAGAAGATATGGAGGAGATGGATGGATGTGTGTATTCGGCCATATGGGTGGGATTGGGTGGGAGAGAGATGTTGAATTTTGAAGGTAGTGGGTGTATGGATGTGAGTGGTAAATGGAAAACAGAAGGGATGATCATGAATGGAAAGAGAGATGATGAGGTAGGTGGGGATCCTGTGGGGTCCACAGATCCTGAGATGATCCTGTGGGGTCCACAGATCCTGAGGTGTCAAGGCATTTACATCCCTGCACCAATTTAGGCATGTAAAATGCCCTTGCACACAACTCTGGGCGTTCAGCGCCAGGTTGGTGGCCATTTTGGGCGTTCAACGCCCATTTGTGTGCCATTTCTGGCGTTGAACGCCAGAACCATGCCTGTTCTGGCGTTCAGCGCCCAGAAGCTGCCCATTTTGGGCGTTCAGCGCCAGAACCATGCTCTGTTCTGGCGTTGAATGCCAGGCAGATGCTCCTCCAGGGTGTGATTTTCTTCTGCTGTTTTTGATTCCGTTTTCAATTTTTATATTTATTTTGTGACTCCACATGATCATGAACCTAAGAAAACATGAAAAACAAGAATAATAGAGTTAGATAAATAAACATTGGGTTGCCTCCCAACAAGCGCTTCTTTAATGTCAATAGCTTGACAGTGGGCTCTCATGGAGCCTCACAGATGTTCAGAGCATTGTTGAGACTCTCCAACACCAAACTTAGAGTTTGGATATGGGAGTTCAACACCAAACTTAGAGTTTGGTTGTGGCCTCCCAACACTAAACTTAGAGTTTGACTGTGGGGGCTTGGGTTGACTCTGCTTTGAGAGAAGCTTTTCGTGCTTCCTCTCCATGGTTGCAGAGGGAGATCCTTGAGTTTTAAACACGAGTCCTCATTCCATTGAAGGACTATTTCACCTCTGTCAACATCAATCACAGCTCTTGCTGTGGCTAGGAAAGGTCTTCCTAGGATGATGGATTCATCCTCTTCCTTTCTAGTATCCAGGACTATGAAATCAGCAGGGATGTAAAGGCCTTCAACCTTTACTAACACGTCCTCTACTTGTCCATAAGCCTGTTTTCTTGAACTGTCTGCCATCTCTAATGAGATTTTAGCAGCTTGCACCCCATAGATTCCCAGTTTCTCTATTACAGAGAGGGGCATGAGGTTTATTCCTGAACCAAGGTCACATAGAGCCTTAAAGATCATGGTGCCTATGGTACAGGGTATTATGAACTTTCCAGGATCCTGTCTCTTCTGAGGCAATGTCAGTTGATCCAGATCACTTAGTTCATTGATGAACAAGGGAGGTTCAACTTCCCAAGTATCAATGCCAAATAATTTGGCATTTAGCTTCATGATTGCACCAAGAAACTTGGTAGTTTGCTCTTCAGTAACATCCTCATTCTCTTCAGAAGAGGAATACTCATCAGAGCTCATGAAGGGCATAAGGAGGTTCAATGGAATCTCTATGGTCTCTAGATGAGTCTCAGATTCCTTTGGTTCCTCAGAGGGAAGCTCCTTATTGGTCACTGGACGTCCCAGGAGGTCTTCCTCCTTGGGATTCACGTCCTCCTCTCCCTCATTGGGTTCGGCCATTTTGCTTATGTCAATGGCCTTGCACTCTCCTTTTGGATTCTCTTCTGTATTGCTTGGGAGAGTACTGGGAGGGATTTCAGTGATCCTTTTACTCAGCTGGCCCACTTGTGCTTCTAAATTTCTAATGGAAGACCTTGTTTCATTCATGAAACTCACAGTGGCCTTGGACAGATCAGAGACTAAGTTTGTTAAATTAGAAGTATTTTGTTCAGAGTTCTCGGTCTGTTGCTGAGTGGATGATGGATAAGGTTTATTATTGTTGAACCTGTTTCTTCTACCATTATTAAAGCCTTGTTGAGGCTTTTGATCCTTCCATGAGAAATTTGGATGATTTCTCCATGATGAGTTATAGGTGTTTCCATAAGGTTCACCTAAGTAATTCACCTCTGCTATTGCAGGGTTCTCAGGATCATAAGCTTCTTCTTCGTAAGAAGCCTCTTGAGTACTGTTGGATGTAGCTTGCATTCCATGCAGACTTTGAGAGATCATATTGACTTGCTGAGTCAATATTTTATTCTGAGCCAATATGGCATTCAGAGTATCAACTTCAAGAACTCCCTTCTTCATAGGCGTCCCATTACTCACAGGATTCCTTTCAGAAGTGTACATGAACTGGTTATTAGCAACCATGTCAATGAGTTCTTGAGCTTCTGCAGGCATTTTCTTTAGGTGAATGGATCCACCTGCAGAAGTGTCCAGTGACATTTTTGATAGCTCAGATAAACCATCATAGAATATATCCAGGATGGTCCATTCTGAAAGCATGTCAGAAGGACACTTTTTGGTCAACTGTTTGTATCTTTCCCAAGCTTCATAGAGGGATTCACCTTCTTTCTGTCTGAAGGTTTGAACATCAGCTCTAAGCTTGCTCAGCTTTTGAGGAGGAAAGTACTTGGCTAAGAAAGCCGTGACCAGCTTATCCCAAGAGTTCAGGCTGTCTTTGGGTTGAGAATCCAACCATAATCTAGCTCTGTCTCTTACAACAAAAGGGAAAAGCATGAGCTTGTAGACTTCAGGATCTACTCCATTAGTCTTAACAGTATCACATATCTGCAAGAATTCAGTTAAGAACTGAAAAGGATCTTCAGATGGAAGTCCATGAAACTTGCAGTTCTGCTGCATCAGAGAAACTAATTGAGGTTTCAGCTCAAAGTTGTTTGCTCCAATGGCAGGAATGGAGATGCTTCTTCCATGTAAATTGGAATTAGGTGCAGTAAAGTCACCAAGCATCTTCCTTATATTATTATTATTTTCGGCTGCCATCTCCTGTTCCTGTTCGAAAATTTCTGAAAGGTTATCTCTGGATTGTTGTAATTTAACTTCTCTTAATTTTTTCTTCAGAGTCCTCTCAGGTTCTGGATCTGCTTCAACAAGAATATTCTTGTCCTTGCTCCTGCTCATATGACAAAGAAGAGGGCACAGAAAAAATAATAATAATAATATGGATCCTTTATACCACAGTATAGGGATTCCTTTGTGAGTGAAAGAAAAGTGGGAGATAAAGAATGTAATGGAATGGAAGAAACACAACTGTGAGGAGGGTAGAGATGTGAGATGAGATGTTAGTAGATGAATAAATAAATTGAATGAGATGAGAGAGGGAGAATTTTCGAAAAATATTTTTGAAAAAGAGTTAGTGATTTTCGAAAATGGTTTTTGAAAATTGTTAGTATTTTTCGAAAATTTTTAAAATCAAAAATAAAAATAAGAATAATTAGTTAATTAAAAAGAAATTTTTGAAAAAGAGGGAATATATTTTTGAAAATTAGAGAGAGAGAGTTAGTTAGGTAGTTTTGAAAAAGTTAAGAAACAAACAAAAATTTAGTTAGTTAATTGAAACAAATTTTTGAAAAGATAAGAAGTTAGGAGGTTAGAAAAGATATTTTGAAACCAACTTTTTGAAAAAGGTAAGATAAGAAGATATTTTAGAAATTAGTTTTGAAAAAGATTTGATTTTTTAAAATCTCAATTAATGACTTGATTCATAAGAAATCACAAGATATGATTCTAGAACTTAAAGTTTGAATCTTTCTTAACAAGCAAGTAACAAACTTCAAATTTTTGAATCAAAACATTAATTGATTATGTTATTTTCGAAAATTTGATATAAAAATAAGAAAAAAGATTTTTGAAAAATATTTTTGAAATTTTCGAAAATAACTAAGAAATTTGAAAAAGATTTGATTTTTGAAAAAGATTTTGAAAAAGATAAGATTTTCAAATTGAAAATTTGATTTGACTCATGAGAAACAATTTGATTTTAAAAATTTTTGAAAAAGTCAATCCAAATTTTCGAATTTGATGAGAGAAAAAGGGAAAGATATTTTTTTTGATTTTTTGAAATTTTTATGATGAGAGAGAAAAACACTAAAGAGATGCAATGCATGAAATTTTTAGATCAAAACATGTGATGCATGCAAGAATGCTATGAATGTCAAGATGAACACCAAGAACACTATGAATGTCAAGATGAACATCATAGACACAATTTTGAAAAATTTTTAATGCAAAGAAAACATGCAAGACACCAAACTTAGAATTCTTTAATGCTTAGACACTAAGAATTCAAGAATGCATATGAAAAATAAGAAAAGACACAAAACATGCAAATGCAAAGATCAAGCAAGAAGACTTACCAAGAACAACTTGAAGATCATGAAGAACACTATGAATGCATGAATTTTCGAAAAATGCAAGATGCACATGCAATTGACACCAAACATATGACATGACTCATGACTCAAACAAGAAACACAAAAAATGTTTTTGATTTTTTTATGATTTTCTAATTTTTTTGGATTTTTTTTTTCGAAAATTATTTAGAAAAGAGAAAAATAAGGATTCAAAAATTTTTAATATGAATTCCAGGAATCTTATGCTCTAAAGCTCCAATCAAAGGGTCAGGCATGGCTGAATAGCCAGCCAAGCTTTAGTATGTAACTCAGACATGACACGCCCAACATACTCATTCCCAAAGGAATTAGACATGGCTTTGCAGCCAGCCAGGCTTCAACATGCTTCATGAAACACTAGAATTCATTCTTAAAAATTCTGAAGACAAATACATTTTTGAAAACATTTTTATTTTTATTTTTATTTTTATTTTTTTCGAAAACAAAGGAGAAAATTTTGAAATATTTTTGAAAAATTTTTTGAAAAGAAAACAAAAAGAAAATTACCTAATCTGAGCAACAAGATGAACCGTCAGTTGTCCATACTCGAACAATCCCCGGCAACGGCGCCAAAAACTTGGTACGCGGAATCGTGATTACACTTTAATTATGTAAAATTCATTGCTCTTTCTTTCCCTGGAAATGGCGCCAAAAACATGATGCCAAGACCATGGTTCACAACTCCGTGTAACTAACCAGCAAGTGCACTGGGTCGTCCAAGTAATACCTTACGTGAGTAAGGGTCCAATCCCACGGAGATTATTGGTATGAAGCAAGCTATGGTCACCTTGCAAATCTCAGTCAGGCAGATATAAATTGATAATGGTGTTTTCGAATAATAATTAATAGAATAGGGATAGAGGTACTTATGTAAATCATTGGTAGGAATTTCAGATAAGCGAATGGAGATGCTTTTCGTTCCTCTGAACCTCTGCTTTCCTGCTATCTTCATCCAATCAGTCTTACTCCTTTCCATGGCTGGCTTTATGCAAGGGCATCACCGTTGTCAGTGGCTACATCCCCTCCTCTCAGTGAAAAATATGCTCACATGCTCTGTCACAGCACGGCTAATCATCTGTCGGTTCTCGATCATGCTGGAATATGATTCACCCTCCTTTTGCGTCCGTCACTAACGCCCAACAATCGCGAGTTTGAAGCTCGTCACAGTCATTCAATCATTGAATCCTACTCGGAATACCACAGACAAGGTTTAGACTTTCTGGATTCTCTTGAATGCTGCCATCATTCTAGCTTACGCCACGAAGATTCTGATTAAGAGATCTAAGAGATACTCATTCAGTCGAAGGTAGAACGGAAGTGGTTGTCAGGCACGCGTTCATAGGGAATGATGATGATTGTCACGTTCATCACATTCAGGTTGAACTGCGAATGAATATCTTAGAAGCGAAACAAGATGAATTGAATAGAAAACAGTAGTACTTTGCATTAATCTTTGAGGAACAGCAGAGCTCCACACCTTAATCTAGGGAGTGTAGAAACTCTACCGTTAAAAATACATAAGTGAAAGGTCCAGGCATGGTCAAATGGCCAGCCTCTCTGATCTAAGAACCAGGCGTCCAAAGATGTCTAATACAATAGTAGGAGGTCCTATTTATAATAAACTAGCTACTAGGGTTTACAGAAGTAAGTAATTGATGCATAAATCCACTTCCGGGGCCCACTTGGTGTGTGCTTGGGCTGAGCTTTAACTTTCCACGTGTAGAGGCCATTTGTGGAGTTGAACGCCAGGTTTTGATCCATTTCTGGCGTTCAACTCTGGTTTTGGATCCTTTTCTGGCGCTGGACGCCAGAATTGGGTAGAGAGCTGGCGTTGAACGCCAGTTTGCGTCATCTATTCTTGGCCAAAGTATGGACTATTATATATTTATGGAAAGCCCTGGATGTCTACCTTCCACCGCAATTGGAAGCGCGCCATTTCGAGTTTCGTAGCTCCAGAAAATCCACTTTGAGTGCAGGGAGGTCAGAATCCAACAGCATCAGCAGTCCTTCTTCAACCTCTGAATCTAATTTTTGCTCAAGTCCCTCAATTTCAGCCAGAAAATACCTGAAATCATAGAAAAACACACAAACTCATAGTAAAGTCCAGAAATGTGAATTTAACATAAAATCTATTAAAAACATCCCTAAAAGTAACTAGATTCTACTAAAAATATACTAAAAACAATGTCAAAAAGCGTATAAATTATCCGCTCATCACTAACAATCTCATAATCATCATTAATTCTCTTCTTATCTCGTCCACAGAACTTACCAAGCTTAAGTCACGGTCTTCTAATCTCATAATCAAAATTATCCCTTTTATTCCCTTACTATTCTCTCTATTGATTCAACACTCTAAAACTGGTAAAAAGGTTTTAAGTGTTACGGAAAGTTGCAAGCTTGTCGAGAAGGTAAAACAGTTAAAAACAAGGTTTTCTTTGAAAATCAGGGCAGTGTGTGTACGCACGCCCGGAAGAATTTTCAGAAAGTGTGCGTGTGCACAAGGCTGTTCTTACACATAGAAAGTAAAATTTTCATTGTTGAGTGTACGCACAGAACGTGTGAATGCCCCCAACAGAATGCACTTCCTAGCGTGTGCGGGCGCACAGGGCTGTGCGTGCATACAGCTTGCAAAACTTTATTAGTTGTGTATGTGCACAGGGCGTGCTAGCGCTCCCAACAACATCCATATCCCCGTGTGTGCGTGCACACATAAACCAGAAATCATAAAATTCTGCAACATCACAGAATTCAGATTTTGACACCAAATTTTAAACGGTCATAACTTCCTGTACAAAAATCCATTTTCTACAAAATTTATATCAATTTAAAGCCCTCAAAGCCATCTTTAATTTAAAACAAGTTTCATTCAATTTTAAGCTTTGAGGCTCAAGTTATGATCTGTCAAAGTTGACTTAAAACTCATTTTTACCAAAAGTTTGACAAACCTAAATTTTCAAAACATACTCTTTTCAAACCTTTTCTAATCCAACCAAAAGTTTACCAATTCAACCTGAACCACATTCCAACTTCCCTATTCAATCCACCACACTTCAATTCTCTATTTTCATCAATCTTAGCTCAATAATTCAATTCAAGCAACCTCCAAGCTTTCGAGTTCAATAATCAACAAAACCTCCTACACAAACACTTATATATCACTATCATTCATTCAATCACCAATCATCAACCATATACTTAACGTCCTTACCTTTTCTGGCCTCCGGCCCAAAATCCACGACCTCTGGCCTAAATTCAAATTCAATACATAATCCACAAACCGTTAATCGTTATCCGATTTTATCAAATTTCTCAACACACCAAACATGCAATTTCACACAATTCTCAACTCAATCATTAATTTACATAGCACATCAACTATGCATATTAATACCAACCATTTACATAATCCAAACCTAATCCTAGGGATATCTAGCCTAGGAATTCTCATCGCACCACACGGTACTTAAATGAAACTTAAACCGTACCTCTTGTAGCCAAAATAATTGAACTTCTTCTTGGAAGTCTCTACCAACCCTTAGCTCTAAGCCTCACCAAAGCCCCACAAGCAATATCAATCTTCCAATTGTACACTAAAATCACCCAAGACTCTAACATAATCAATTTTCACACTTATAATCAACCTAGGGTTCATGAAATTGATAAATTACAAGTGTTAGAGGGTTCCTTACCTTAACCCACAAAATTGGTTGATGGAACTCACCAATGGCTCATACTAGAGCACTCCTAAATAACCAAAATCATAAAATCACTCAACACCCATAACCAAATTCAAATTTAAGGAGAAAAATGAAAAATGGGCAGAGTTCATTGAAAAACTCACCATATAACCCAGATAGAATTGAAGAGCTCATCGAGGGCGACGTGTGGCTGTAGACGGCTCGTCAATCGGAGCACCGGAGAGAAAGTTATGGTAGTTTGAAGTTTCAATGAGGGTTGGGGTTTTCTCTCTTCTTCCCTCTCTTTGCTTCGACGTGATTCACACAAGAATGGGGGGAGGGGGGATGTGGCTGCTGAATGGCCTTAATTAGGCCATATTTATGTTGGGTTTTGGGCCCACTTAGGCCCACTTCATTCGGTTTAACCCGTTGGCCCAACTTTGGGCCAAAACCTTTAAGATTAGAGTTTTAAATTGTATTTTAAATATTTCTAGGTTCCCAAATTATAATTTCTCATTTCCTAACCTTATTCACTTATAATTAATTTATTCAGCTGTAGTACCAGACAAATCTCAGCCGATACTACTGGTCAAATTCCCAGTGCATATTTTTACGCAGAAAACTATGTTCTCCGACTCAGAAAAATCCACTGAGTCCAAATATCATTTTTAAATCCTCAAAATCCTATTACTAAATTTTCTAACCATATTTGATCATATTTAATTTATATTTAATTAAACACGGTTTTACCGGGTTTTACATCCTACCCACCTAACAAAAATTTTTGTCCTTGAAAATTCGATATCAACTCTTCATATAAGCTCTCTCAATAACTAATCAGATGTTATGTTCATCTCACCCTTCATAAAACCTTCCTTAAAACGAAACTCATCACCTTTCACCGTTTCCCTCAAATTAACCTCAATACAACCTCAATATTTCAATTTACTGTCTTCCAAATCCATCATCCAAGATCCAATAATTTATCCATCAAAATTTAAGCACGAATCTAATCACACCTCTAGTTATTTATACAGCTATTTTAGAATCAATCGAATCTCATAGCCACAATTAAACTTAACTACCTGCGAAGCACTATTGGCATTAACTCGTTAAACCTTCCAAGTATTCAAACCTAAAGTATTTCTAATCATCCTCTACAGCTCCCATTTGCAACTATTCTATTTTAATACTTCCGCTGCGTCACTCTGATTTTCATCCACTAAGAGTCCAATCGTAGCTTAGGTCCTTTGGCATCTCTATGTTTAAATCAAAATTTTCCTCAAAATGCTCAATTTTCATGAAGACATTACTGATGAATCCATATTTGATGATGATTTTTTGTTAGAATTGAATGGATTTTTGTCACATAAACTCACACTTATTCCCTTGAATAGCATGCTTTTGATCTCTCCTCCCAATTTGTGCTTGATCATAAAAATGTGCACTTTTATACTTAATTGAATCTATTTTATTCTAGTTGCCTTCCATTTGATGCCTTGATATTTTTGGTGAGTGCTTTCAGGTATATAAGGTAGGAATGGATTGGAGAAAATGGAAGAAGAGCATGCAAAGTGGAGGAAGCAAGAGAAATCAAAGGAGTGAGCTCAGAGACGTGTGGGTGCGCACAGCTACCTGTGCGTACGCACAGCTACCCAAGCAGAGCACGTGGATTGCATCGAGCGCATCGCGCGTCCAGCCAAGCATCGCGTAGTGTGTGTGCACACAGCTTCTTGTGCGTACGCACAGGCCTGGATTTCTCGCGAAGTGTGCGGACGTACGCGTCTGTGCGTCCGCACAGGTGTCCATACATGACTTCATTAAAATAGCACGTGCCTCACGATTTGGGGGCTTTGGAGGCCCATTTCTGAAGTCTCTTAGCTCATATTGGAGGGGAAAATGGAGACATAGGATAGCATATCATTTAGTATAGTTTAGGAGTAGTATAGGAGGTTTTTAGTTTTAGTTTTCTCTAAGTTTTTCATCAACTCTACTAGGGTTTACATTAGTGTTTTATATTCAAGTTCCATTTCCATTTTTGATCTTGGATTTTCCTAGCTTTCATTGTAAGTATTCTCTTGTCATTACTCTTTATAGTTACATTGTCATTACTCTTTCTTCAAATTCAAGTTATAGTTCAATTTAGCTTCTCTCTTGCAATTTAATGTTCTTGTTGATGAAATTTATGTTTGATTTTTATTACATGCTTTCTTGTGTTATTCTTGTTGATTGAGATCAATTGTTGCTTTTAGTTTCAAGCCTTTACTCATCTTCCTCATATTTAAGCTTTTTGCCCACCAAGTGTTTGACAAAATGTCAAACATGGTTTTAGGCTAAATTTTTGGTTCTTGGCTTGGGTAAAGTGAGCAATTGGGTTTCTAGAGTTGGAATGTCCAACATTTAGTTTCAATTCTTGGGTTATTAATTGTTCTTGTTCCCACTAACGCTAAGTTGTTGCTAAGGCAATTAGCAAGCAACTTAGTATTTGTGGGTTAAGGACACTTATGCTCATTTAACTTACCTTCCGATGTGAGGGTTGATCAAGTGAGACTAATCCATCATAATTGTCATAGTTGTGGTTCCAACAACGAAAGGACCCTTAGCTCACTCCAAGCCGAGACTCTTTTTGATGCTTTCAATCTCTTATACCTTTATATGTGGATTTCTTTTATACTTTACTTGTTTATATTACATAGTCAGTTCTTTAATTTCTTAATTAGTTCAATCATTACAATTTTGTATGTTATTTTATTGCTTTATATGTTCATTTCTTCATTCACAACTCGTTGATCACTACAACCGGAATTGCACACTCGTTGCTCTAAAGTGCTCCTAGGTAGACGACTCGGGAGTCTAATACTCTAGATTTTAATTTGGTTTTGCTTGTGACATATCTTGTGAAATTCTAATTTGATTTGAGGCCCCAATTGTCGGGTTAGGACTATACTTACAACGCTAATTCCACTTTTGGATAACCGAGTTCCTAATCCATATGCAATTTGGGGTTCACCATCACTCAATATCAATTACCTAGGACCTCAATTAGCAAATTTCAAAATCTCTCATTCCACTTATTCTTCCTTAAGTGTAACGACACAGCCTTACATACTAAGTATCCAATGAATCCCATTTATCATAACTATAATCACATGCTAACCAATGTCAAACTCAGCCAAGTCCAAGCCTAATTCATACTCTACCTACCTCAACACTTAACAATTCACCATCTACATAATGTTATCCCAATTCACATTCTAATCATTCAAAACCTATAATATCAGTTGCCTAACAACTAGTGATTCTCAGATTTCTACACAAGTGTTCAATTTCATAAACTTGCATCCCAATTCAAATCCAACTATACCAATGTCAATTACAAGCTCATCTACTCTAAATCGTCAGGTCACAATCAATTCAAGCCTAATTAAACAAATCATCCAATCAACTATTCGCCTCCAAGTATTTCACTCAACAATCCAACACCATTGCACTAATCTCATGTATATCACTACCAAGATTTCCATTCCCGGCATCCCCTCATCAATTCTAGGGAATTCCTCTCCAAGAACCTCGCTCATGTCCATGAGACGCCATTCGAGTCCTGTCCACACTAAACAAGCGATATCGAGGTGATCAGACTCAATATCTCAAGTCAAGTGCTTCAAATTACCAAAGGGACACTCATGAACTTCATGCTAGATGTATCGATTCGATACCCTAACTAGCACAGGTATAGACTCAGAGTATGCATTGAAGCATAAGCAGTTCCATCCCTCAGGCTTACGAGGACAAACTACTCTAATACCATAATGTAACACCCTAATATTCAAATCCTTATGCTCAAGTTATAAGTCAAGGATAATAAGGTGGTACGACTCTCAAGGTGGATTTTTAATACATAGTTTATAAGTATAATTGAAAGGAGTATTAATCGAGAAGCCTGAAAAGGAGTAAAAATAAAATCGCGAAATCGTAGCGCTCATGTATCGACAAAAAGAAGGTAGAGCGTGAACTGAGACGACATAAAGATAATTTCGTCGAGAAGAATAAGATAAAACAAAATATAGATATATAACATAAATAATTAGCCACTAGCCATGACTTGCAAAGTTTAGGCCGGCTAGGGTACAATATAAAAGTAGTTTGACAATGTTAGGTCCTATCTCTCCCAAAATATACATAAAGCCTCTATAGGCAAGTTCCGAAAGAGGTTAATACATAATATAAGTTTTTCAATATAAAGATGGAGAGATCCTAAACAAAATATAAAGCAGAAAAATACAAGGTCTTCGCTATTTTTCAGACAAACCGTAACTCACTATTGAGCACCTGGACCTGCATCTGAAAAATAAGAGATATATACGGAATGAGAACCCCTGACCCATGTGTTCCCAGTACGGTAAAAGTGCCAAATAAATACAATTCATTGTAATAAAAACTTACTAAGCATCCTAAACTTCCTTTCACCAAATATTCATCCTATATTCTCACTAATCTATAAACAGGCAACTGTCATAAGGGAATGCTAAATCTAATTCATCTTCCTCATGCTTCCCAACTTTCTAACTCTCCAATGAATCAAAATCAGAATCATAAACAAAACCATCACCAGCTATTCTGTCTCAGCAATCCTATATCAATACCTCATATCCTCACTTGAAGCAAGTAAAACCACTTCACTGCGTCTACCCAGGGAGCTCAAATTATCTCATTTTCAACCTGGAGCAAGTGAAATCACTTCACTGCGTCTACCCAGGGAACTCAAATTACCTCATTCAATAATCATCATTTTAAATTAATCACATCATTTTTCCATTTCAACAAAAATAGCCCTCAGCGTCAACCGACACCAGCATGAGGGACCTCTTAGTTATACAATCACAAGCAATACAGACAAGTAATACACAATTAAGTACAAGTAAAGCAAGTAGCATTTAATCAGGTAGCATAGAATATATGTACAATTTAGCAATCCAAAACAAATAGGCAAACCCAAACAAGTCAAACATGTGTAAATGATGAATGCCTGCCCTATGGATGATTATATCATCTGTCGGTTACAAAGACAACCCGACATGTCCTGGCAGCTAACCATTGGACAGTCCCTGCGAGCGCGCATCCCCAAGCTCAAAAATCAAAATAAAATATCCATAGGAGAGAGCTCATCCAAAAAAGTATAAGTGTACGGTCACATCTTACAACGCAAGATCAACAGAATCTCGGATCTCAACCTGGAGCAGGTGGAGCCGACCCACTGCATCTACCCAAGGAAATCTGAAATTAAGATAATTTTACAAATGTCAAATCAACCTCGACTGGGAGCATGTGGGGGCTAACTACTTCATCTACCCCAGGAGTTGCAAACCAAACCCGGAGCAAGTAGAATCAATGCCACTGCATTTACCCAAGCATGTATATCTCACCACATCCCGGAGCAAGTGGATCAATGCCACTACATCTACCCAGGTATGTGTATCACAATCAGTATCATATTTAATATTAATCTCTTAATCGTTATCATTCTCATTAACAATCTTATAATCATCATCATCCTCTTTATCAGTCTTATAACCATCATTATTCTCATTAACAATCTCCTCATCACCATCGCTCTCGCTAACAATCTCATAATCATCATTAGTTCTCCTCTTATCTCATCCACAGAACTTACCAAGCTTAAGTCACGGTCTTCTAATATCATAATCAAAATTACCCCTTTTATTCCCTTAATATTCTCTCTCTTGATTCAATACTCTAAAACTAGTAAAAAGGTTTTAAGTAAGTGTTACGAAAAGTTGCAAGCTTGTCGGGATGGTAAAATAGTTAAAAACAAGGTTTTCTTTGAAAAACAGGGCAGTGTGCGTACGCATAGGGTTGTGCGTACGCAAGCCCAGAAGAATTTTTAGAAAGTGTGCATGTGCACAAGGCTGTGCGTACACATAAAAAGTAAAATTTTCATTGTTGAGTGTACGCACAGAACGTGCGAACGCCCCTAACAAAACACACTTCCCAGCGTGTGCGGGTGCACAGCACTGTGCATGCGCACAGCTTGCAAAACTTTATTGGTTGTGTGTGCGAACATGGCGTACTAGCGCTCCCAACAGGAACCATATCACCGTGTGTGCATGCGCACAGGGCTGTGTGTCCGCACACAAAGCAGAAATCATAAAATCCTGGAACATCACAGAATTCAGATTTTGACACCAAATTTTAAACGGTCATAACTTCCTCTACAAAAATCTCTTTTCTACAAACTTTATATCAATTTAAAGCCCTCAAAGCCATCTTTAATTTAAAACAAGTTTCATTCAATTTTAAGCTTTGAGGCTCAAGTTATCATCCATCAAAGTTTGCCTAAAACTCATTTTTAGCAAAACTTTGACAAACCTAAATTTTCAAAACATACTCTTTTCAAACCTCTTCTAATCCAACCAAAACTTCACCAATTCAACTTGAACCACTGGTGTGCGAAATTGTGATCATTCCATTCCTTGATAACGGCACTAAAAAGTCAATACGCACGTTCATGATCTTATATCTGTTTCACAACTTCGTACAACTAACCAGCAAGTGCACTGGGTCGTCCAAGTAATAAACCTTACGTGAGTAAGGGTCGATCCCACGGAGATTGTCGGCTTGAAGCAAGCTATGGTCACCTTGTAAATCTCAGTCAGGCAGATTAAATTTTATTAAGAAATTATAGTGGATGAAAATAAATAAAATATAAAATAGGATAGTGGTACTTATGTAATTCATTGGTGAGAATTTCAGATAAGCGTATAGAGATGCTTTCGTTCCTCTGATCTCTGCTTTCCTACTGTCTTCATCCAATCAATCCTACTCCTTTCCATGGCAAGCTGTATGTTGGGCATCACCGTTGTCAATGGCTACTTCCCATCCTCTCAGTGAAAATGGTCCAAGATGCTCCGTCACGGCACGACTATTCATCTGTCGGTTATCGATCATACTGGAATAGGATCCATTGATCCTTTTGCGTCTGTCACTACGCCCAGCACTCGCGAGTTTTAAGGTCATCACAGCCATCCCTTCCCAGATCCTACTCGGAATATCACAGACAAGGTTTAGACTTTCTAGATCTCAGGAATGGCCATCCATGGATTCTAACTTATACCACGAAGACACTAATAACTCGGACTCGGTCCCCTGTATTAGATATCCAAGAGATATCCATTCAATCTAAGGTAGAACGGAAGTGGATGTCAGGCACGCGTTCATAAGTTACGAATGATGATGACTGTCACGATCATCACATCCATCATATTGAAGTATGAATGAATATCTTAGAAGCGGAATAAGTTGAATTGAATAGAAAAATAGTAGTACTGTGCATTAATCTTTGAGGAACAGCAGAGCTCCACACCTTACTCTATGGTGTGTAGAAACTCTACCGTTGAAAAATACATAAGTGAAATGTTCAGGCATGGCTGAGAGACCAGCCCCCAAAACATGATCAAAGGATCAAAAGATAATCCAAAGATATAAATACAATAGTAAAAAGTTCTATTTATACTAAACTAGTTACAAGGGTTTACAAAAATAAGTAAATGATGCAGAAATCCACTTCCGGGGCCCACTTGGTGTGTGCTTGGGCTGAGCTTAAAGTTTACACGTGGAGAGGTCATTCTTGGAGTTGAACGCCAGTTTGTAACGTGTTTCTGGCGTTGAACTCCACTTTGCAACCTGTTTTTGGCGTTTGACTCCAGAATGCAGCATGGAATTGGCGTTGAACGCCAGTTTATGTCGTCTAAACTCGGGCAAAGTATGGACTATTATATATTGCTGGAAAGCCCTGGATGTCTACTTTCCAACGCAATTAGAAGCGCACCATTTGGAGTTTTGTGGCTCCAGAAAATCCACTTTGAGTGCAGGGAGGTCAGAATCCAACAACATCTGCAGTCCTTCTTCAACCACTGAATCTGATTTTTGCTCAGGTCCCTCAATTTCAGCCAGAAAATACCTGAAATCATAGAAAAACACACAAACTCATAGTAAAGTCTAGAAATATGATTTTTAATTAAAAACTAATAAAAATATACTAAAAACTAACAAAATCATACTGAAAACTATGTAAAAACAATCCCAAAAAGCGTATAAATTATCCGCTCATCACAACACCAAACTTAAATTGTTGCTTGTCCCCAACCAACTGAAAATCAAATAGGATAAAAAGAAGAGAATATACTATAAATTCTAAAATATCAATGAAACATAGCTCCAATCAGATGAGCGGGACTTGTAGCTTTTTGCCTCTTGAATAGTTTTGGCATCTCGCTTTATCCATTGAAGTTCAGAATGATTGGTGATGACAAGTCATCCTAGCCTAGTTTCACTAGCCTTTTTCTTTGTTTTTATTAGGTTTTATGCACTTTCTTGCATTCTAAGTAAGTAATTTGGAATGAAAATGCATGACTTCTTTGAATCAATCAACCACCATGTAATTGATGATAAATCATGAGGTTTAAGCTCAATTTAGTTGAATTTTAATGATTTATAATCCTTGTGAATTTGGTGATACTTTGATTGGTTGATTTGATTGATTGTAGGAGAAGAAAGAAGAAAATAAGAAAAGCGCGGCCCAAGGGACGTTCCAAAGGAAGCAAAAGCGTTCCAACATTGAGGAAGAAGGAAGGCTAAGTTAGAAAAATGAACCGAGCTTCACAAGGAATGAAAGGAGAAGGCAAGGTACAAAGCTAAGTTCAAATAGTTAACTGAGCACTAAAGAAAGCAAGGAAATGGTACAAAGCTCAGTTAACTAAGTGAGCTTTATCGGGGACCTCTCCAAATTAATTCAAGATGAAATCCCATGAGTGAAGCCACCAAGTTTCGAACTCATGAGCTAAAGGAAGCAAGGAACGCTCCTTGCAATGAAAATGAGAAGAAAATAGCCAAAATACCTCCTCCATGGTTCGAACTTGGAACCACTCACCACCAAGCTTGCAAGGAAAATAACACAAGATGCATTGGCTAAGGTTTGAACCTGGGAACTCCTTGAAACATAAGGAAGGAGCGCTACTCACCTTGCAAGGAAAATCAAGAAGAAATAGCTAAAATGCTTGGGCCAAGTTTCGAACTTGGGAGCTCTTGGAAACACAAGGGAGGAGCACCCACTCATCCAAGGAAATTAGCTCCAAGACTTCCTCTACCAGGATTTGAACTGGAGACCTTGAAGTCCCAAACAAGGCGTTGCACAAGGGGGAGCTCAGTTGGTTTTTCCAACTGAGCACTACCTCCCCATTCTCCCCACAAATTGACACGGACCCAAGGCACCAAGGAACTATGATGCGCACAACTTTGCACACCAAGGGGGCTGTGACAAGCAATTTGGCGCAACAAGAAGCAAGCCCAGCGCACCATGACACGGCCTAGAGCCCAGTTCAAAATTCCAACTGAGCTCTAGTGCAATTGACATCAACCAAGGGGCTAGGCTCACCAAATTGACACGGATGGCAACACTTGAGTGCTCAGTTGGGTTTTCCAACTGAGCTTACCCCTGGGAGGTGCATTTGGGCTAAAAATTGAATTAAAAATCCAATTTAATTCATTTCTTCACCAAATCAAAAGCCCATCCAAATTCCAAAATCCAAGAATAGAAAGTGTATAAATAGGAGTTAGTTTGATGTAATTAGAACCTTTTGACACCTCTAGATTTTACTTTGAATTTTTCCTTTTAATTGTCATTTTCATTTTTGATCTTTTTACTTTTGAATTTGGATCTTAGAGAATTTGGAAGGAGAATTGATCTCTCTTCTTCCTTGTTCTTGCTTGAGCACTCTTTTATTTTCTTGCTTTTGATCTTGGGTGAAGAATTGAAGAACTTCTGTTTCAATCTCACCTTGAGATCTTGTTTACTCTTCTGCATAATTGAATTTCAATTTCTGTTAAATGCATCTTCTTTTATTCTTCTTCTACACTTTCTGCAATTCAACTTTTCTTTATTTCCTTTTACAATTGTTCTTGTTCGATCAAGGAAGGATTTGAGATCTAGACTTGTTATCTAGTCTCTTCCACTCCTGAGATCTTTAACTTCTTTTAAATTGCTGCAAATTAAGCATTGCTCATTCTCTGTTTTTAAATTCTCAAAGCATTTTTTATTTTCTGTTGAGATTTAGTTTGATTCAATCAATTCTCTACTCTTCTGTTTAATTGCAATTTACTTCTGTCTTGTTTAAATTCTGCAATCCCAATTCCCAACTCCTTTTATAATTCAAGCAATTTACATTTCTTGCACTTTAAGATTCAGTCATTTACATTTCTTGCAATCTAAGTTTCAGCAATTTACTTTACTTGTTCATTAAGATTCTGCTTCTTTACTTTCCTGTTCTTTAATTTACTGCATTTTACCCTTCTCCCTTTACATTTCAAGAAATTTAGTTTCTGTCAATTTCAAACCACTCAACCAATACTTGATTCGCTTGACTAAATCAACCACTAAACTAAAATTGCTCAATCCTTCAATCCCTGTGGGATCGACCTCACTCATGTGAGTTATTATTACTTGATGCGACCCGGTACACTTGCCGGTGAGTTTTGTGTTAGATCGTTTTCCACACCATCAATTGGCATCTATAGGAACTTAGAATTCAGATAGTGTTTATACCCTAGGTCGAACTGTCCGACCCGGGATGATTGGTGGCAAAACGACTGACCTCTTCAGGTCTGACTATCCGACCTTTTCTTAAAGAGATCGGCCAAATCGACAGGAGAGCCCAGTAAAGGGCCCAAATGGAGGAACACGACCCAAATCCAAAGGTAGTTCAAGCCTACAGAGATAAAGGCGGTTCCCTTAAAGATAAGCGGACTTCACTTAAGATAAAGATAAGATAAGATAAGATAACTAACTTATCTTATCAGAAAGGTCAGCCCACACTACTATAAATACACTGGAGCACCCAGGTATAACTCATACTCTGATTCGACATAAAAACCTGCTTAATACCCGTGCTAACTTAAGCATCGGAGTCTCTTGCAGGTACCCCCACCTTCCGGTGGCCAAGGATCAGCAGAGCAGCAAGTCCAATAAGTCGGACACAACAGCTCCGGCCGCCACCAGCTAGCCGGACACGTCATCTCCGATCAGTACGGAAGATCTCATCTGAGATCGACCTCCAGTTTCAGGTAACCCTCGGAACATTGGCACCGTTGCCAGGGAACCTGAAAGTCATCCCAAAACCATGGCGGACGGACCACGACTCAGAACAGAACACCGCACAAGAACGCGGACACTACGCTAAAGGATACTCCGAAATCCATCGGGGACAAAAACTCACCAAATCCGGGAGCCATGGAAGCACTTCAAGATCGCTTAAAGCAACTTGAGAAAGAAACCCAGCAACAACGGGAGATCGGAAAGGATCTTCAAAGAGAGGTACGGCGATGTCGAGAACTAGAAGAAAAACTACAGCAATTAGAGGCCGACCTCAAATCAAAAGCTCCCCGGACCACTCCTGAGGAAAATTCACACAAAGAACAGGATCCATTCACCAGGGAAATCATGAAGACCAAAATCCCAAAAGATTTCAAGCTCCCGGATATGGTTTTGTATGATGGCACTACAGATCCCAACCATCATCTCAGCAATTTCAGAAGCAGAATGTACCTTACCGATGCCTCAG
This sequence comes from Arachis hypogaea, assembly GCF_003086295.3. Lineage (NCBI taxonomy): Eukaryota > Viridiplantae > Streptophyta > Magnoliopsida > Fabales > Fabaceae > Arachis > Arachis hypogaea. Next base: position 82,066,160 of record NC_092054.1, read on the forward strand.
ACGCCGTTCGCTGCAAAGCTTTTCCAACAACTCTCACGAAAACGGTGATCAGATGGTTCGACAACTTACCTCCGAAGTCCATCTCAAACTTTGACGACCTGGCCAAAAAGTTCCTGGCCAGATTCTCCATCAAGAAAGATAAGGCCAAGCACGCACCCAGCTTACTAGGGATCAAGCAAGGAGATCGGGAGAGCGTCCGCAACTACATGGAAAGATTCAACAAAACATGCATGGACATACAAAGTTTACCAACAGAGGCCGCCATCATGGGGCTTATCAATGGCTTACGAGAGGGACCTTTTAGCCAATCTATATCAAAAAAGTATCCTACCTCCTTAGACGAAGTCCAGGAGCGAGCAGAAAAATACATCAACATGGAAGAGAACGCTCGGCTGGGAGAAATCTCAAAATCTGGGGCCTCCTACCGAGACAAAGACAAGGACTCCAAAAGAAAAGAAGATTGATAGGGTGAGAAAATCAAAAAATACCACAACTACACTCCTCTCAAAGCATCCCTGGTCGACGTGTACAAAGAAGTTTGCCATACAGAAAAAATCCCCCCAGCACGGCCACTCAAAGGAAAAAGGGGAGGAGGAAATCGGAAGGAATATTGTGAATAACATCGAATTCGAGGGCACTCTACCAACGAGTGCTTCGACTTGAAAAATATCATAGAAAAATTGGTAAGAAAAGGAAAATTAGATCGATTTCTGGCCACCCGGGATGATGATCAAAGAAAAAGACGGAGAGACGAAGATGATGGACGAGCTGAACGGTCACCTCGGACACCAGAAAGACACGTCCACATGATACACGGCGGATTCGCAGGAGGTGGGATCTCCAAATCATCCCAAAAGAGATATCTCAAAGAAGTATATCATGTTGAGGGAAAGGAGGAAGCACCCGACATCCCGGCGATAACATTTACTAAAGAGGACGCATCCGGCATTATCTCGGGACACGATGATCCCATGGTCATCACTATTATACTGGCAAACACCAATCTACACCGCACACTAGTAGACCAAGGGAGTTCTGCCGATATCTTATTCAAAACAGCCTTCGACAAGCTCGGTTTAGACGAAAAGGAACTTAGAGCATACCCGAACAATCTGTTTGGACTAGGAGACACTCCGATACAACCGCTGGGATACGTATCGCTACACACTACTTTTGGAAAAGGGAACCAATCTAGGACCCTCAAAATAGACTACATTGTGGTCGACGTAAGTTCAGCCTACAATGCTCTCATAGGTCGGACAACACTCAATCAACTCGGCGCAATAGTCTCAACTCCGCATCTATGCATGAAATTCCCAACTGCAGAGGGGATAGCCACGATAAAAGCAGATCAAAAGATGGCACGTCGCTGTTATAACGAGAGCTTAAACCTCAAAAGCAGAGGAGAAGAGTTTCATACAATTGAGCTTGGCGGAGCTCAGCATCGAGAAGAACTCCGTCCGCACCCAGAAGGGGAGGTAGAGAAGGTTCAGATTGGAGACACCTCGGACAAAACGACTAATATCGGCACGGTCCTAAGAGGAGACTCAAAAGCATTACTGATACAATTCTTACGAGATAATGTCGACCTCTTCGCATGGAAAGCCACAGACATGCCAGGCATAGACCCTAAGCTAATGTGCCACAAGTTGGCGGTCTATCCAGGATCTCGGCCGGTGCAGCAGAAGCGAAGAAAACTCAGACCAGAACGATCCCAAGCTGTGGAAGAACAAGTACAAACATTACTGGAGGCAGGATTCATAAGAGAAGTCAAGTACCCACTATGGCTAGCCAACGTTGTCTTGGTGAAAAAATCAAACGGGAAGTGGCGCATGTGTACCGATTACACCGATCTCAACAAAGCCTGCCCAAAAGATCCATACCCACTCCCAAGTATTGACGCTCTGGTAGATGCTTCCTCCGGATATAGATACCTCTTGTTTATGGATGCCTATTCGGGGTACAACCAAATCTCCATGTATCTACCAGATCAAGAAAAGACCCCGTTCTTAACACCAAAGGCGAACTACTGCTACATCGTGATCCCTTTCGGTCTCAAGAACGCGGGAGCTACTTATCAAAGGCTAATGAATAAAGTCTTCTCAGATCACATCGGAAAAATCATGGAAGTCTATGTGGACGACATGTTGATAAAAACACAAAGCGAAGATACATTATTGTCCAACCTGGCTCAAGTGTTTGACACTATAAGGAAGCATATCATGCGACTCAACCCCGCAAAATGCACATTCGCAGTTGAAACAGGAAAATTCTTGGGTTTCATGCTCACACAAAGGGGAATTGAAGCAAATCCAGACAAATGTCAAGCTATACTCAACATGAAGAGCCCAACCTGTGTCAAAGAAGTACAACAACTCAACGGGAGATTGGCCGCCCTATCGCGATTTTTAGCAGGAGCTGCGATAAGATCTCTCCCCTTCTATGCTACTTTAAGAAAGGGAAAACAGTTCGAATGGACGACAGAATGTGAGCAAGCTTTCCGAGACTTAAAGGAGTTCTTAGGACGGCCGCCTATCCTATCTTGACCACGAGAAGGAGAACTACTCATATTATATCTCGCAGTAGGAAGCTGGGCGATAGCCTCAGCACTAGTCAGAGAAGACGAAAATGGGCAACAACCCATCTACTTCATTAGCAAAGCACTACAGGGATCCGAGCTGAACTACCAGAAAATTGAAAAATTTGCCTATACTCTCATCCTAACATCTCGACGACTCCGCCCGTACTTCCAGGCTCACACCATTAAGGTTAGAACTAACCAGCCCATAAAAGGAATATTGCAGAAAACAGATTTAGCAGGCAGAATTCTACAATGGGCAGTCGAGTTGTCAGAATTCGACCTCTAATATGAAGCTCGAACGGCCATCAAATCACAGTATCTGGCCGACTTCATCGCAGAATTCACAGATACCCTGGAAACTCCCACAAAATGGAATCTCTACGTGGACGGTTCCTCAAATAAAACGGGAAGCGGCGCAGGCGTGATAATAGAAAGCAACCAAGGAACCCACGTTGAGCTCTCCCTCAAGTTCGGGTTCCCGGCCTCCAATAACCAAGCGGAATATGAAGCATTATTAGCTGGTTTGAAGCTGGCTAAAGAGGTCAGAGCTCAAAAACTCAATATTTACAGCAATTCACAAGTGGTCACATCACAAATAACAGGGAGCTACCAAGCCAAAGACCCCACCATGAAAAAATATTTGGATAAAACTAAGGAACTACTCGGACAAATTGGGGAATATAAGATCTGCCACAAACCCCGCGAACAAAATGCCCGAGCTGATGCACTCTCAAAACTAGCCAGCACCAAACCAGGGGGCAACAATAGAAGCCTTATCCAGGAAATGTTGCAAAACCCGTCAATCTCGGAAGAGGAAAAAGTCCTGGCCATAATAAGTCAGGACCAAGGATGGATGACCCCCATAATCAACTACCTCAAAGAAGGAACACTCCCCGCAGAAGAAAAGGAGGCAAAGAAGTTAAAAAGGGAGGCACAGTACTACACCATCATAAACAACATCCTGTACAAAAGAGGAATCTCAATACCTTTACTAAAATGCATGCCGACCTCCAACACAAGGGAAGTGCTAAAAGAAATACACGGCGGCATTTGTGGCAATCATCTCGGAGCACGAGCTCTCACCAAAAAAGTACTCCGGGCGGGATTTTATTGGCCAACTCTACAGAAAGAAGCCACAGAATTTGTAAAGGCATGTACACCATGTCAAAAACATGCCAACTTTCACATCGCCCCGCCAGAAGAGCTCATCAGCGTGACTTCGCCTTGGCCGTTTGCAAAATGGGGACTCGATCTTCTCGGCCCCTTCCCATAGGGATCAGGATAAGTTAAATTTCTCATAGTGGGAGTAGATTACTTTACAAAGTGGATTGAGGCAGAGCCCCTAGCCAATGCCACCGCTCAAAGAAGCCGGAAATTCTTATATCGAAACATTGTCACAAGATTCGGGGTTTCATAGTCAATAACCACAGACAATGGCACCCAATTCACAGATGCAGGTTTCAGAAAACTAGTAGCCGACTTGAATATAAAGCACCAGTACACCTCCGTCGAACATCCACAAGCCAATGGGCAGGCCGAAGCTGCTAACAAAGTCATATTGGCCGGATTAAAGTGGAGATTACAAGATGCAAAGGGAGCCTGAGCAGAAGAGCTCCCACAGGTCCTGTGGGCATATCGAACAACACCACATTCCACCACGAAGGAATCCCCCCTCCGATTAGCATACGGAACAGAGGCAATGATTCCAATAGAGATTGAGGAAGGGTCGCCCAGAATAGTTCACTACAATGAGGAAGCAAACTTCCAACTTCAGAGAGAAGAGCTCGACTTGTTACCCGAAATCCAAGAAAGAGCTTGGATCAGGGAAGAAGCTCTAAAATGCTGAATGGCTTTCAGATATAATCAAAAGGTAGTGCTGAGAAGTTTCATAGAAAATGATCTCATCCTAATCCGAAATGATATCGGAACAACTCGACCAGGAGAGGGAAAGCTGGCAGCAAACTGGAAAGGACCCTACCGAGTTGTAGAAGTACTTGGAAAGGGCTACTACAGACTGTCTGAACTCGATGGACGAGAGCTTCCCAGGTCATGGCACGCCTGCAACCTTAGAAGGTACTACAGTTATAAAAGATAAAAGATCTCATCATTGGATGCACTTTTTTTCCTGAAAAGGTTTTTTAACGAGGCACCAAGTTGAGACTCAGACAATCCCATATGTATATATTTGCACTTTTCCTTTAAATAAAATATATTTTAGATACTCTACAAATATTTCAAGACGCATTAATCTGAAGCATTCATTGTCCGATTATAAAGCAACAGATCGGCAGAAAGTGAAAAACAATTTCACTGCACGATCACGATAAAGACAACCGTCCGATAAAGGTGAAAACGCGATTCACCCAAAGGACGATCTAGAGATGACAACCACTTTCTAAAAATCGGCAAAGATGAACACAGAATAATGTAAGAAGTTATCGAAAGTGATCTAAAAAAGAACCTAACGAGGTCTTACGGATTGCTAAAATAATAACTTAAAGACTGACCAACGTTGAGAAGTCGGACCAAGTCAACCCAAGTTATAAGTAAACTCTGGAAAGAGGTCTGGCCAACCCTATTAAAGAGGATTACTTTAACTTAGAGGGGCTCGACATGACAAAGTCAGCCCAAAATGAAAAGTTATCAAAGTAGTCCCTGAAAGAGATCTGACAAGGATCCAAGAAAGAGGACTACAAATAACTTAAAGGAGACCGATATAATGAAGTCGGACTCCTACTACTAAAAAGTTATCAAAGTAGTCCCTGAAAGAGATCTGACAAGGATCCAAGAAAGAGGACTACAAATAACTTAAAGGAGACCGATATAATGAAGTCGGACTCCTACTACTAAAAAGTTATAAAAGTAATCCCTGAAAGAGATCTGACAAAGATCCAAGAAAGAGGATTACAAAAATAACTTAAAAGAGACCGATATAACCAAGTCGGACTCCTACTACTGAAAGTAATCCCTGAAAGAGACCTGACAAAGGTCCAAGAAAGAGGATTACAAAAAATAACTTAAAGGAGACCGATACAACCAAGTCGGACTCCTACTACTGAAAGTAATCCCTGAAAGAGACCTAACAAAGGTCCAAGAAAGAGGATTACAAAAATAACCTGGAAAAGGTCGACCTAACGAAGTCGATCTCCTACAAACGAGAAGATCGTAAAAAGTAATCCCCGAAAGAGACCTGACAAAGGTCCAAGAGTTTAGCAGGGGACCAGCACAAAGAAATCGGTTACAGAGCGCTAAAGAACACACACAAAGCGAGAAAACCAAACAAGTCGGACCCCTACAACTACGGAGATTCAAGCTACAAAACAAAAACCCAAGGAGGTCGGGCTGCAAGATGTCAGCATTGGCAGAAGGAAGCCTAGCCAAAAAACCTGTTCTTTACAGAGTCATAAGGCCTCGAAAGGCCACCAACACTTACTATCCAAAAGACGGCAAGCTAATTGTTTGTTTTTCAAAAATAAAAAGTTGCTAGAAAAGCAACTAAGAAATGTCAGCAATCAAATAAAAAGTTTCCAAACGCCCACAAGCCGGGCCAACTACTTTAAAGAAAAAGATCAACAAGCATCAGAAGCCTTCTCGGCAGCATCAGGAGCCTTCTTGACAGCATCAGAACAAGGAGAGGGGGGCGAGTCTGAATCGGCACCGCATCTACAGTACCATCCTCCCAGTTCAGGATCTGGCAATCCAACTCAGGACCAACTGGAGGAGCGGAAGAAGTCGGCACCTTGGTAGAAAACACAGGGGGAGGAACCACCTCGTCGTCATCACCCTTATCATCAGGGACAATCTTGCCATCCTTGACAACATTATCCAAGCTAAAGAGGGTAAGATCGGCCTCGGGAGCAATGATTCGAACTTGTTCTCTCAAGTTCTCATAAGCAGCAGTCACGCTGCCAACGAGATGACCTTGGAGCTCAACATAGTCTTCCCGGGCATTGTCAAGCTCCTCTCTCAGGCGCCTCCCCTCCTTATAGGATGTAACATAGCTATCCTTATGCATCAAGGCTGCATCTTCAGCCAACCTCAAAGAAGCAGCCAGTGCTTCAGAACTCGCCTTCTCGTTCTCCAAGTCTTTTTTCAGCTTAGCCACCTTCACCTCAAGCTCCTCCTTCAGTCCCTTCATCCGGTCGAATTCTTGTTTCGCCTCTTCCATAAATGCCTTGGTAGCATGGAGAGGGAGATTCTGAGCAGTTCGATATATGGCAGCCGACATGTACGCCATCTTAACATGATTTCGAGCCATAAAATCCAAGTGATGAAGGATGGACACATCGTCCATGGAAAGAGCACCGTAGGGGCCGATTTGCTGATCCACGAATTCAATAGCATTAAAATCAGGAGCATCGAGGTCAAAAGGCTCAGCAGTCTTTTGTTTTTTATTGGGAGGAGCAACAGAAGGGGCAGCAGAGGTGACGTGAG